>NC_061510.1:44570224-44704112 GCF_022539505.1 Lolium rigidum | reverse complement strand
CAAGGGGAGTCTTCCACTTCCAATCTCTTTACTTTGTTTTTGTCTTGCTTTACTTTATTTTATTTACTATTTTGTTTGCTGCATTATATCAAAACACAAAAAAATTTAGTTGCTAGCTTTACTTTATTTACTGTCTTGTTCTCTATATCAAAAAAAAACACAAAAAAATTAGTTACTTGCATTTACTTTGTTTATTTCATCATGTTTCCTCCTAAGTTCACTCTGAAAGACATACCGGTAGGACGTGGGTCTATAATTGGGAGAGATAATATAGAAGATTTTTTCACTCATGTTAGTACCGTTGAAGACTTTGAAGATAGACACTTGGTAGAACTTGCTCCTACTTATGAAATTGCTGTTGCTTCTTTAGTACACATGTTGGAAACTAAATTTGTTAATATCAATCCTATAATCCAACACATGTTTCTCACACTCGGTGATATGGAAGAAGGGGAAAAGAAAGATTTTGTGAAACCCTTCTTAAAGAATTTGGTGGTGTAGCAAGAGAGGCTAGAAAGATCTTTATTAAATACAATATGCTTGGCTCTTATACCAACTTTGCTAGTATCCTTGAAAAGATGGACATGGAGAGAGTAAGGTACACTAATAATATTAATGATGGTGGGGAGATTAAGACAACAATACCTTGTAAGCTCCTAGGAATGAATGACGCTCTAGAAAATAACTATGGTTGGCTTGTTCCTGAAAATTTGTTTGACGAGGATAGCAAACCTAAGAATAATGAAAAGGGAGCCTCTGAAACTCACATAGATAAGATAAAATGCATAGTTGAGAAAACTCCCAACACCTATGTCAATGCTTCATCTCTCGACAATACTTGATGCACACTTTCTGCGCCTAGTCGAAAGGCGTTAAAGAAAAGCGCTTATGGGAGACAACCCATTATTTTACTTCTGCACTTTATTTTATATTTGAGTCTTGGAAGTTATTTACTACTGTAGCAACCTCTCCTTATCTTTATTTTATTGCATTGTTGTGCCAAGTAAGGTCTTTGATAGTAAAGCCAATACTAGATTTGGATTACTGCGCAGGAACAGATTTCTTGTTGTCACGAATTTGAGCAGTAGTCTCTGTAGAAAAATCAAAAAAATCTGCCAATTTACGTGCGTGATCCTCAGATATGTACGCAACTATCATTAAATTTGGGCAATTTCATCTGAGCAAGTCTGGTTCCACTTTAAAATTCGTCTTTACGGACTGTTCTGTTTTGACAGATTCTGCCTTTTATTTCGCATTGCCTGTTTTGCTATGTTAGATGGATTTCTTTGTTCCATTAACTTTCAGTAGCTTTGTGCAATGTCCAGGAGTGTTAAAAATGATTATGTCATCTCTGAATATACGAATTATGCACTGACCCTCTAATGAGTTTGTTTCGAGTTTGGTGTGGAGGAAGTTTTCAAGGGTCAAGAGAGGAGGATGATACAATATGATCAAGAAGAGTGAAAAGTCAAAGCTTGGGGGATGCCCCCGTGGTTCATCCCTGCATATTTTAAGAAGACTCAAGCGTCTAAGCTTGGGGATGCCCAAGGCATCCCTTCTTCATCGACAACCTATCAGGTTTCTCTAGTGAAACTATATTTTTATTCCGTCACATCTTATGTGCTTTACTTGGAGCGTCTGTTTGTTTTTGTTTTTGTTTTTGTTTGAATAAATCGGATCCTAGCATTCTTTGTTTGGGAGAGAGGCACGCTCCGCTGTTTCGTATGAGCACATGTGTTCTTAGCTTTATCTTTAATGTTCATTGCGAAATTTGAACTACTTCATTCGTTGTTATATGGTTGGAAACGGAAAATGCCGCATGTGGTAAATGGTTTAGTGTCTTGAATAATGTGATACTTGGCAATTGTTGTGATCATATAGATCATGTTTAAGCTCTTGCATTATGTACCTTGTACTCATTAATGAATAACTACATAGAGCTTGTTAAAATTTGGTTTGCATGATTGATCTCTAGAGTGTAGATATTTTCTGGTTGAGGTGTTTGAACAACAAGGAGACAATATAAAGTCTTATAATAGTTCATATGTGAGCTTTGCTGCACCTTTTATACTTGAGTTTGCTTCAAACAACCTTGCTAGCCTAGCCTTGTATTGAGAGGAATTCTTCTCGTGCATCCAAATCCTTGAGCCAATAACCATGCCACTTGTGTCCACCATACCTACCTACCACATGGTATTTCTCCGCCATTCCAAAGTAAATTACTTGAGTGCTACCTTTAAAATTTCTATTCTTTGCCTTTGCAATATATAGCTCATGGGACAAAATAGCTTAAAAACTATCGTGGTGAAGAATATGTACTTATGTGTCTTATTTCTTAGTAAGTTGCTTGTTGAGCGGTAACCATATTTTCTGGGGACGCCATCAACTCTTTTACCTTTATTGAATATCATGTGAGTTGCTATGCATGTTCGTCTTGTCTGAAGTAAGGGCGGTTTTCACAATCAAATGGTTTGAGTATGCATACTGTTAGAGAAGAACATTGAGCCGCTAACTAAAGCCATGATTCATGGTGGAAGTTTCAGTGTGGATAGCTAATCCTCAATCTCTTATGAGAATATTAACTGTTGTTGAATGCTTATGCATTAAAGAGGAGTCCATTATCTGTTGTCTATGTTGTCCCAGTATGGATGTCTAAGTTGAGAATAATCAAAAGCGAGAAATCCAATGCGAGCTTTCTCCTTAGACCTTTGTACATGCGGCATAGAGGTACCCCTTTGTGACACTTGGTTGAAACATATGCTATGCAATGATAATCAGTGTTAATCCAAGCTAATTAGGACAAGGGGCGAGCACTATTAGTATACTATGCATGAGGCTTGCAACTTATAAGATGTCTTATACATAACTCATATGCTTTATTACTACCGTTGACAAAATTGTTTCTTGTTTTCAAAATGAAAAGCTCTAGCACAAATATAGTAATCAATGCTTCCTCTCGCGAAGGGCCTATCTTTTACTTTATTGTTGAGTCGGTTTGCCTATTCTTTCTATCTTAGAAGCAAACACTTGTGTCAACTGTGTGCATTGACTCTTACATGTTTACTTATTGCACTTGTTATATTGCTTTGTGTTGACAATTATCCATGAGATATATATGTTGAAGTTGAAAGCAACCGCTGAAACTTTATCTTCCTTTATGTTGCTTCAACGCCTTTACTTCGAATTTATTGCTTTATGAGTAACTCTTATGCAAGTCTTATTGATGCTTGTCTTGAAAGTATTATTCATGAAAAGTCTTTGCTATATGATTTATTTGTTTACTCATTATCTTCATCATTGCTTCGAATCGCTGCATTCATCTCATATGCTTTACAATAGTATGATCAAGATTATGATAGCATGTCACTTCAGAAATTATCTTTGTTATCGTTTACCTACTCGAGGGCGAGTAGGAACTAAGCTTGGGGATGCTTGATACGTCCCAAACGTATCTATAATTTCTTATGTTCCATGCTACTTTTATGATGATACTCACATGTTTTATACACATTATATGTCATATTTATGCATTTTCCGTCACTAACCTATTGACGAGATGCCGAAGAGCCAGTTGTTGTTTTCTGCTGTTTTTGGTTTCAGAAATCCTAGTAAGGAAATATTCTCGGGGCCTATTTTTCCACGAAGCTTCCAGAAGACCGGAGGACTTACGAAGTGGGGCCACGAGGCGCCGCCACACTAGGGCGGCGCGGCCCAAGCCTTGGCCGCGCCGGCCTGTTGTGTGGGGCCCTCGTGTGGCCCCCTGACCTGCCCTTCCGCCTACATATAGTCTTCGCCGCAAAACCCCCCAGTACCGAGAGCCACGATACGTAAAACCTTTCAGAGACGCCGCCGCCGCCAATCCCATCTCGGGGGATTCAGGAGATCGCCTCCAGCACCCTGCCGGAGAGGGGAATCATCTCCCGGAGGTCTCTTCATCGCCATGTGAAAGGACACGGATGTCGCCTAGAGGGGGGGTGAATAGGCGATTTAAAACTTTTACGAGATGGGCTTAACAAATGCGGAATAAAACTAGCGTTTACTTTGTCAAGCCCAAAGCCTATATACTATGGTTCACCTATGTGCACCAACAACTTATTCTAAGCAAGAGTTCACCTATGTGCACCAACAACTTATGCTAAGCAATACAAGCAAGTATGTGATAGCAAGATATATATAACTTCAAGCACGATGGCTATCACAAGGTAAAGTGCATAAGTAAAGAGCTCGGGTATAGAGATAACCGAGGCACGCGGGAGACGATGATTTATCCCGGAGTTCACACTCTTGCGAGTGCTAATCTCCGGTGGAGAGGTGCGGTTGCTTAGTGCTCCCGAACGCCACAAGAGGCTCACCTTGAGGTGTGGTTGCTCGATGCACACCAACGCCACAAAGGCCTCACCCCAAGATGCGGTACTCACACCACACACCGAACTCCACGAAGGCGCCTCACCTAAATCTCCGGTGACTCTCGCCACAAAGGCCTAGGTCACGGTTCCACTAAGGGATTTCCTTCGAGGCGGAAACCGGGCCTTACACAAAGATTGGGGCACACATCCACAACTTAATTGGAGGCTCCCAACAAATCACCACAAAGGCCTAGAATCCGTCTAGGGTTCCAAGAACCCAAGAGTAACAACTTTCTTGCTTTCACCTCCACGAATCACCGTGGAGAACTCAAACCGATGCACCAAATGCAATGGCAAGACCACCACAAATATGCTCAAGTCCTTCTCTCTCAAATTCCAACAAAGCTACAAAAGCTATTGGGGGAATAAGAGAGGAAGAACAAATAAGAGGAGGAACACCAAATTTCTCCAAGATCTAGATCTAGTGGATTCCCCTCACAAAGAGAGGGATTTGATTGGTAGGAATGTAGATCTAGATCTCCTCTTCCTTTTCCCTCAAATAGATTCAAGAAGCATAGGTGGAGTAGAGGGAAAGAGAAGCTCTCAAGGTCAACAATGGTGGAGAGCACTTGGGGGAAGAGTTAGCTGCCCAAGGAGGAAGAAGGGAGGCTTAAATACCCCCTCCCATCGAAATATGACCGTTTGGGTGTGCTCAGGCCGGATTTTCCGGGCCGGATATTTGCAAAATATCCGGCCCCCAAAAAACGGCTAAGGACATGAGAAAACTGCTCTCAGGATGGGGGCCGGACATTTGGCCGGATATTTGCCCGGATTTGTCCAAAAACCGGATTTTTCCGGGGGCCGGATTATCCGCCCCAAACTTGGGCCGGAATATCCGCCCCCCGAAAACCGGCGAAACATCAAACCGAAACGGGCATAACTTTAGCATCCGGACTCCGATTTTGATGATCTTGGGCTTGTTTTAAAGCTAGGAACAAGCTCTACAAGATCATGCAGGAAACCATCATAGTCCAACAAGGGAGGATAGAAACAAATGATGAAAGGTTTGACCTATCTAAAAAGACATACCGGTAAAACCTCCAATCTTGAAAATGCAACAAGTTGCCCGTGCAAAAACCATTCTTGATGAACTAGAGCTTGTCATGAGAATAAGCACAAGCTCTAAATCATCACATGGATAAGATCCAAATAATAACCAAGAAAGATGATGAACCAAACTCGAAAACGCAACAAGTGATCTATGCAAAATCCGTTTTCGATGAACTAGAGCTTGTCATGAGAATAAGCACAAGCTCTAAAACATCACATGGATAAGGTCCAAATAACAACCAAGAAAGATGATGCAAGGATGCAAAGGTTTGAGCTCTCTCCGAACGATACGATCGAGTTACTCACTCGAGAGCCCTCTTGATAGTACGGCAACTAAACTATAAACCGGTCTCCAACTACACCATGAGACCGGTGAGAAAGAAACCCTATCAAGAGCAAACCTTAACCTTACGCATTCCACTTGAGCTTGATGATGACGGTCTTGACCGCAACAAGATGGAACGCCTTTCTTGATTGTGCTTGCTTGATGAAGTCTTGTAGATTGCTCCCCCATAAACCACCATGGGAGAGCTTCTTCTTCGGCGCATCTTCACATAATCATGACCACCATGTGGATTGCTCCCCCATATGGATGGCTAGACTCTAGCAAAGGATCTCTTCGAGATGGCTCATCTTGAACTTGCACTTCATTTCTTCATTCTTCATCGTGTTGATGTCTTGAAGTAACTTGAGGGCTCACTTCATCTTCATCTTCAAGACATACTTGACACTTGATATCCTTCATCAATTTCTTCTTATTGCAACCTTGAAGCCAACATATGGTTCAAGAATTGCCTATGGACAACTCCTACAAATATAACTCAATGCAAACATTAGTCCATAGGGATTGTCATTAATTACCAAAACCACACATGGGGGCTCCATGCACTTTCACCATGATCGCCTCCGGATCGATGTGTGAGTAGTCCACCCCTGGACTAAGGGTCCATAGCAGTAGCTAGATGGTTGTCTTCTCCCCATTGTGCTATCATGTTAGATCTTGTGAGCTGCCTATCATGATCAAGATCATCTATCTGTAATCCTACATGTTGTGTTTGTTGGGATCCGATGAATATTGAATACTATGTCAAGTTGATTATCAATCTATCATATATGTTATTTATGTTCTTGCATGCTCTCCGTTGCTAGTAGAGGCTCTGGCCAAGTTGATACTTGTGACTCCAAGAGGGAGTATTTATGCTCGATAGTGGGTTCATGCCTCCATTAAATGCAGGACAGAGTGACGTGAAAGTTCTAAGGTTGTGGATGTGCTCGTTGCTACTAGGGATAAAACATCGATGCTTTGTCTAAGGATATTTGTGTTGATTACATTACGCACCATACTTAATGCAATTGTCCGTTGTTTACAACTTAATACCTGGAGGGGTTCGGATGATAACTCTGAAGGTGGACTTTTTAGGCATAGATGCATGTCTGGATAGCGGTCTATGTACTTTGTCGTAATGCCCCGATTAAATCTCATAGTACTCATCATGATATATGTATGTGCATTGTTATGCCTTCTTTATTTGTCAATTGCCCAACCGTAATTTGTTCACCCAACATCCGCTATCTTATGGGAGAGACACCACTAGTGATCTGTGGACCCCGGTCCTATTCTTTACATCTGAAATACAAACTCGCTGCAATTGTTCTTTACTCGTTCTTCGCAAACAATCATCATCATCCACACTATACATCTAATCCTTTGTTTACGAGCAAGCCGTTGAGATTGACAACCTCGTCGTTACGTTGGGGCAAAGTTCTGTGATTGTGTTGTGCAGGTTCCATGTTGGCGCCGGAATCCCTGGTGTTGCGCCGCACTATACTCCTCCGCCATCAACCTTCAACGTGCTTCTTGGATCCTCCTGGTTCGATAAACCTTGGTTTCTTTCTGAGGGAAAACTTGCTACTGTGCGCATCACACCTTCCTCTTGGGGTTCCCAACGGACGTGTCAACTACACGCATCACCCAACACTTGTGTGGTGTTCTTGCTGAGCAGGGCACCCTTGCCTAGTTCCCGTGCCCCGGCGCCCATGCTCAAAATGGTGTCGCCGAGCGTAAGCATCGTCATATTCTTGAGACTATTCATGCTATGATGATTGCTTCCTCTCTTCCGCCGCATTTCTGGGCTGAGGCTGTCGCTACGTCGAAATACCTCATTAACATTCAGCCTTATGCTGCCCTTCAAGGTGGCATTCCTCTCGAGCGTCTTTCTGGTCGCTCTCCCGATTACTCGACTCTTCGTTTATTTGGTTGCGTTTGCTATGTCCTTCTCCCTCCTCGCGAACGCACCAAGCTGACCGCTCAGTCTATTGAGTGTGTTTTTCTCGGATACAATGATGAGCATAAGGGCTATCGCTGTTGGGACCCTGTTGGTCGTCGGATGCGCATCTCTCGTGACGTCACGTTTGATGAGACTCGTCCCTTCTATCCTCGCCCCACCTCGGGTACTTACCCGGTGGATGATATCTCTTTTCTTATTTTTACGGATGCACCCCTGCTGTCCCTTCTCCTTCCCCTCCTAGTTCTGATGCGCCTCCTTCACCTTCGGCGCCATCCTCTCATCCGTCTAGTTCCCCTAGTACTCCCCGTTCTCCGGCTTCGGATCCTTCCTATGCTGTTCCTTCTTCCTCTTCTTCTGATGAGTTGTCCTCTGTCGATGAGCTCCCTCCTTCACGGCATGTTCGTTAGCGTCGTGCTCCAGCCCGTTACTCTCCTAGTCAGTACGGTCTCTCTGTTGTTTCTGAGCCTACTTCTTATCAGGATGCTGAGCGTCATCCTGAATGGCAGCTTGCCATGACTGAGGAGATCGCTGCGCTTGAGCGCACTGGCACTTGGGATCTTGTTTCTCCCCCTTCTGGTGTTCGTCCTATCACGTGTAAGTGGGTCTATAAAATTAAGACCCGTCTGATGGATCTTTTGAGCGCTATAAAGCTCGTCTTGTGGCTCGTGGTTTTCAGCAGGAACACGGCCGCGACTATGATGAGACTTTTGCCCCTGTGGCTCATATGACCACTGTACGTACTCTCCTTGATGTTGCTTCTGTTCGCGCTGGTCTGTGTCTCAGCTTGATGTTCAGAACGCTTTTCTTAATGGCGAGTTGAGTGAGGAGGTTTACATGCAGCCTCCTCCTGGGTATTCTGTTCCTTGATGTTCTCTCTATGGTCTGAAATAGGCCCCTCGTGCCTGGTTTGAGCGTTTCGCCTCTGTGGTGACTGCTGCTGGTTTCTCTCCTAGTTTTCATGATCCAAAGACTTTTCGTTCACACTTCTCCTCGTGGACGCACTCTTCTTCTTCTCTATGTTGATGATATGATCATTACTGGTGATAATCCTGAGTATATTTCCTTTGTCAAGGCTCGTCTTCGAGATCAATTTCTTATGACTGATCTTGGTCCTCTTCGCTATTTTCTTGGCATTGAGGTTTCTTCCACTCCTGATGGCTTTTCTATTTCTCAGGAAAAGTACATTCAGGATCTTCTTGCTCGTGCTGCTCTTGGGGATGAGCGCACGGTTGATACTCCTATGGAGCTTAATGTTAAGCTTTCCACTGATGGTGATCCTCTTCCTGATCCCACCTGTTATCGCCATCTTGTTGGGAGTCTTGTTTATCTTGTTGTCACTCGTCCTGATATTTGTTATCCTGTTCATATTCTGAGTCAGTTTGTCTCAGCTCCTACCACTGTTCACTACAGTCATCTCCTCCGTGTTCTTAGTTATCTTCGTGGCACGATCACTCATCGCCTTTTCTTTCCTCGTTCTAGCTCTCTCCAGCTCCAGTGCTACTCGGATGCTACGTGGGCGAGTGATCCTACGGATCGTCGTTCACTTTCTGCTTACTGTGTGTTTCTTGGTGGTTCGCTTGTTGCTTGGAAGACGAAGAAACAGGTAGCAGTTTCCCGTTCGAGTGTTGAGACTAAGATGCGAGCTATGGCTTTGTTGATTGCTGAGGTGACCTGGTTACGGTGGTTGCTTGCAGATTTTGGGGTCTCTGTTACGACACTCACTCCACTTTTGTCTGACAGTACAGGTGCTATCAGTATTGCACGTGATTCGGTCAAGCGTGAGCTGATCAAGCATATTGGTGTTGATGCTTTTTATACACGTGCTCAGGTGCAGGATGAGGTTGTTGTGGTTCATTATGTGCCTTCAGATTTGCAGTTGGTAGATTTCTTTACAAAGGTACAGACTCCAGCGCAGCATGACTTCTTACTCTCCAAACTCAGTGTTGTGGATCCACCATGAGTTTGAGGGAGGGGGGTGTTAGATGTATATATATGTATATTGTAGTTTCCCCATATGTTAGGGGGTTTCCTGCATATTTTCACCTGTACATGTACTATATATTGTAGCCTTTGACCCCTCGTAATACAACAAGCATATTACTCTAACAAGATCTTTGGTGACTTTTTTTAGTCGAAGATCTTTGGTGACTGTGAGGTTGGCTAGAAGACAACGAATATCCCGGTTGGCAGAAGAAATCACAGAGTGATGTGGGAATCGCCCACAAACGGGCTCTCCATCGAGAGTAGTGATGTCCTGCACACATATTCCGATTAGGCCTGTTCGCCGCTCGTGTCAGGCAGGCCGTAGGCGTTAGCGTGTGAGCCTCAGTGTAGCCCATGAATATGAGATGTATGACTGATGAATTCTCTTCCAATGGCATGTTGGGCATGACACTCGCGATACTGAGCTGGACGTGATAAAAGCCTTCAATGCTGGGCATTTCATTTCAGTACACGGCCGTGCCAAACTTGCAAACCATGCTTACGGTTATATGAAGACCGACCATACATCCCTCTATGGTTGATCTGGACGGCGCGAAGAGAAGCTATTCAACAGGAGGTGTACCAAAGCCCCTTATATACTAATGGCGTCATAAAATGTTATCCGAAGGAGCTGAAGGAGATTGCCAAACCCTTGGCATGCAGGTCGAGCTAACCGCCGGACGGTTAGATCTGAAACTAGGTGGCTCCCTCCGTCACCTGGTTAAGATAAAATCAATTGTGATGTTGCGGTCTCAAGGAGTGGTATAAATGGAGCAGTTGGTGCAATTTAAAGGATGCTGATGGTGTGTATCTTGAATCCTCGATGGTTGTCTTCTAGTGCATCTCTGACCAAGCTATTTTGGAGTCTCTAGCGTGTGTAGAGAGTCGTTGGCGCTCGCCGAGGATCTTGCTTTGCACAGGATAATGGTCTCCTCGGATTGTAAAGGAGTGGTAAATGATATTGTTGAAGGAACGAAGGGGACATATGCAGCCATCATCGACGAGATTAAATCTAGATCTCTGCAAGTTTTCTTAGTTGTTCTTTATCCATGAATTTAGAGCTTCCAACTTTGAAGAGCATAACCTAGCCAATCATGCTTTATCTTCAGAGATCGGTCGCCATATGTGGCTGAATGATCCATATTCTGTAATAGTTCCCGTAAACACCACTGAGAATCAATGAAAGCTTGACAGGTTTTCTTAAAATAAAAATATGTAGACTGACCTTTCCAAAGGACTCGTCCACGTCCCAAGCCAGACTCCATCACAGGGCGCTAGTGAAGCTATCTTCCGTCGCGGGCAGCGCTTTACCAGAAGCCGCAAAATAGAACTTCACAAACTCGCGTCTTCAATATATGTATCACAAACAGGTCCCATAATTTTACAAGAAAGATCTTAGACTTGTTTTCGAAAAAGCAATTGAGTCCTCAACGTATGTGCCATAATCATATTTTAAAATAGCCAACTATCTCATTTAGCCATGATTTTTTTAAGCTATAAACGGCTATAGCCGGGTTATAGCGGGCTATTACATTTAGCTTTTTTAAAAAAAATTGGAATATTTCAATCATATCTTACCAAAAAGAAGAGAAAAACTATGACTGAAGCACAATTTGTGATACAACTTAGTCAACTATTCAAGACAAACAAGTATTAAATTATTCAACTCACAAGTTTTATCTAATTATATTAAACGCTAATTGAGAAAACAAGAAATAAAAAAGAGAAGAAAAGAGAAATTCAAAATGCAGGAGGTTTAGCGGCTAAATTAGAGGATAAATATGGCTATAGCCGGCTATTAGCGGTTTTTTCTTATTTAGCCTATAAATGACATAGCTGCAGCGGCGGCATGTCTCCCCAAAGGTTATAGCCCAGGCAATAACCGACTATTTAAAACTTTGGCCACAATCAGCATGGAGCACCATTCGAGCAGCACCTGCTCGTTGTCCAGGAATCGATCGATCAGCCAACGGGAGGCCAGGCACGGGCGGCCACGAGAAGGAGGTGGAGTACAGGAGGCGAGGCGGCGCTGCAATTCCTGCAGATGCGCGTGAGGCAGAGAGCAGCAGAATAGGATAGCAGCGTCCGACGAGATGAAGCAGATCCCCTGCGGGGTCGCACGCTGGAGGGTCGGACGTGGCCGGGGATCAGCGAGGCGGCGGCTCACTGGTGCTAGGCACGTGGGAGGATCAGCCGCGGCGTGGCTATTCCGGTGGGTGGCGGAGCAATTCCAAACAGATTCCTCGCCAGCGGTGACCAAGGAGGTAGCAGGGGCGTCGAAGTTCACGCGAGTGAAAGTTTTGGGGTGACATTTGGGGCACCCGCGCGTAGCGCGATTTGTAGCGCACGGTAGCTGGCGCACCAAATTTGCAGCGTTGGATATCGCGTTTTGCCACACGCCAGATACTTTTTTAAACGCTCTATTTTACAGCCTCTGCTAAAGCACCGTATTTTGCCTCCCGCGTGCTAAATCGGTGGGTTTTCTAGCGCTAATGTGTTTTAACGCGTCTGTGCGCGTGTAAGTACAACTAGCTATTATCCATCATTGGTTTTTTCAAAGAGAAACACAGGACATGTACCACGGATGTGGTAGAAGTACATTAGACCGAATTATGAAGTCTAAAATAATACATATGAGTATAGTCACATATACAGAGCACAAGAAGAGCGAGTACAACTCACTGAACATCTGAATATAGTTTTATATAAAGCATGAGTACAATTATATAACAGAGCACAAGTATATCGAAAAACGAGTATAACTTAGTGAACGTCCAAGTGCAGTTGCGTTAAAGCACGACTACAATGGCATACGTGAAGTGCGAGTAAGTACAAATACACTTTTAATGGAACCCCGTGTACACCAAAGTACGACTAGGACTACAGCTCACTGCAAATCCGAGTACATTTATATACAAACCCCGACCCTACTAGTATTGAAAGTACGAAAAAAGTTTCTCGAAACCTATCAGCATGGAATTTAGTTTTGAAGATCTTGATGCGAGGATCTAAAAAGTGAAAACGGTTCGTAGTTTGGATGGACCTCGTTTCTCAAAATATTTTATTTTTAAAAAACCAAATCTAAAAAATAAAGGAAAAAAGTTTAGACAATCCACCCTCCTACCGTCTCTCTTCTCCCTCATCCCACATTTCTTCCTCTTTTGACACTTGGCGAATAGGAAGTCTAATTTTCAGAAATTTTCTAACATCATAGCGCGTCGCTTATCATGTAGGCAGAAAGTTTCCAAGCCTTCATGCAGGTCGATCTTCTTCTAGAATTTTTGACAAACCATGTAGCATAGATGTGGGAAGCTTTGTCTGGCCCATGAGTATGTGATGTATGACTAGATGGACTCTCGTTGAAGCCCCGTTCACCTTGAGTCTCGCGGCAGGAGAGCAATTTGGCCCCGAAAGTAGCCAGCACATGCCCACTTTAGAATCGCGATGTGCATGGGCTTGCCGTGATAAGCCTTCAGGAGCTGCATTTGAGCACACTAGGAGTTGGACCGGAAATTCAATTCGGATGTAGAGTGCGTATGTTCCTCTATCAAAAAATAATATTTCGAAATATCGAAAAATTTAACAATTTTTTTGACATGTACATTTTCACAATATATGTGCCGTCAAATTTCACGCGGACCCAATATTTTGTGTGGTCTATATGAAAAAAAGAAAATTTATCTTATAAAAAGCCTTATTTTTAGCATTTAAGTTTGTCTTTTTACACATGCTATATGACAAGTTGATTTTTCATAAAACGACTTTGTGAACACGTAGCATGTGAAGATGTACGTGCAATTTTTTTTAAAAAAAATATGTGTAACATGCATTTCAAAATAGAGGAAGCATATGCTTCCATGTGCCAAAACACCGTTATCATATTTAACATATTTAGCGTCCGAGCATGCTTCGATGCACAAACGGATGTCACAGTTGGCCGCAGCCCATCATCGCGGGGTTATCTGCTTGTATAATTCTTTTCCTCCCACCATCTGTTTCATCCTTGACCCCTCCCCGCCTCCACCGCCGACTTGGTTGCCTTCCTCCGCTACCTCTAGTCAACATCGGTACCGCACTACCCTCCTTGATTTTCCACCCACCGTCGGTAATGCCGCCCATCTCGGACCACTCTCTAAACTATCTCCATCTCCCTCTTCCGCGGGACAACCCTCACGTGAAACCCTACGCCTGTCATTGGTGAGCTCTAAACCCCGTAACCCTAATACTCCCGCACCCATACCCTAAATTTTAGGTCTCACCTCCGCTGGCGACGCCAGAACTCTGAAGAGGTGGGCACATTTCGCCTACTTCCTCGTGTTCATTTTCATTCACCCTTGCAGCTTCCTTCTCTCCTACCACCATCGAACTAGGATGGTCCACGATAAAAAACATTGAAGGATGCAGGGTACATGTCACAATGCTACGAGCGGCAAATGGGATTTGTTGAGGATTTGAGGTCTTCGAGGACACGGACACAGCCATACCAAACTGCAAAGTATGCATGCAGCAAATGAAGTCACTCAAAAGAGAACATGTCCAACACACTAGTGGAAAACGGGGCTATAGGCCCGGTCCATTTGGGCCTTCAGTCCCGGTTTCCAAACCGGGACCAATTAGGCGGGACTAAAGGGTCCCCTTTAGTCCCGGTTCAAAGTTGCACCGGGCCTAAAGGCGTCGCCACGTGGTGCGGCCAGGGAGCTCGCGGTGGATGGCCTTTGGTCCCGGTTCGTGGTACGAACCGGGCCTGTGGTTCTCTGCCGCGGCAGAGAATTGCTATTTCTCTGCCGCGGCACAGGTTTAGGCTGTAGCAGCGTTTCTCTGCCGCGGCAGAGAAACAGGGCGTTTCTCTGCCGCGGCAGAGTTTCAGCAATGCATATATATCATTCAAGAAACCACAAAATATCGTCGTGAATATATATAGACATCGTCAACAGTACACGTAATGCATGCATATTTACAATATAAAGCTAGTCGGATCTCTTTACTAAATCTATTAGCCTCTACGGAGTTGCTCCTCATCTATGACCTCCGCATAGTGCTCTCTACCTGGGGTAATGACCTCGGTAAGAAAGAATCCCGCGATTTCCTCTTGAATTGCTCGTATTTGATCCTCCGTTATGAGAGTGTCCCGCGGGCGTATCATCTATATTTAAAAAGGAGATCAATATATGAATGAAACTCAATACAATAGATGGTACTAATTAAGATAATTGTGAGAATTTGTTATCGTACACGAGTGTGGTGTATACGGGCATCCCCACCATTGGGACATGCCATGTCACGAATGAAGGTGCAGACGTAGTATCCACATAAGTTATTCCCGGGTTCCTGCCTCATACACTTTACGAAAAAATAGTTCGGTCAAACTAATAATCAAGCATCGTATTGAAAGTAAATATCATATATAGAGTTTCACGGACATAGATATATATATAGTACTACTTACAGGGTAATCTTGAAATGTAAGCTCCGGTTTCCATTTACCGGAACGAGTAGTGATGAACCGTTTCCAAGCCCTGCCCGGCAAAAAATAATGAGTAAATGAGTTATTGATTAGTTGATGATATCGTCGAATTAGAACAGATGAAGATGCCAATACGAAATTGATTGAAATTACCTATGGAGGATGGCAGCCATGTCCGCCCATTCCGCATATTCTTTACGTTTCGAGTCCATGACTCCTTTGTGAAGATCAATGATTAGGAGAATAAAGTGGAATCTGCACAAGCATAGCTCAATGATTACGAGAATAAAGTGGAAGGTGCACAAGCATAATGTATGTTATATATAACACTCACTTGAAGTTGTAGGGAAAGAATATATCCTCTTTGTTTGCTTGCTTCACTAAAAACATTACCATGTTGTCCTTTGTGTCCTTGGTGAAGTCTCGAACCGTAACTTCATGAACTGTGTCTGGGTCTATGAACCCCAGCGGTAGGAGCTTGCCTCTTTTGCATTCGAGCTTCTTCATTCTGCATAATTAAATGTATAGCGTACACAAAGAATATAGTGAGGATAATTGTTAGTGCAAATGAATGAGCGCTGAGCTACAGACTTAATTACATAAATAAATCACTTACAGGCAGTAGCAACTGATGACAGCTTTGTCGAGGGCGTCTTGATTGAATAACTGAAACAGTTCTTCTAACTCAAGGTTTATCTCCTCGACCCCCCGGAAGTAATGCTCATCTCTAAGATACACCGTGAGGTAGCGATCACCTCTTCGACAGGCTTTCAGGTACCAGTCATGCAACCTTCGCATCTGAGTCCCTAGACGCGCGAGCTTGCCAGGTTTGACGAGATCAGATCTGTATCTATACTTGTTTACCATTTGAGCAGTTGGATAGTAATCTTCATACTCAACTGATGCTCCCTGAGCTCTAGCATCCCGTTCGATCATCGATGCCGTCTCTGGATCATGATAGGGCTCCACGACGAAGTGGGGTACGGCCTGAATGTCCTGCTGTCCAAGCTGGGCGACGTTTTTTGCTTCTTTGCTCGCTCTAGAGGACTCGTCCAAGAGAGCGGTCATAATCAGCTCTCAGCTCAGGTCTCTTCATTCTCGTCTCGGCAAAGTGCTTCACCGTATGCGGTGGAATAAACATCTTCTTCGGCGCAAGAAACGGCTTTTGCTCTTCGATCCGCTCATGTGGTAACAACTCGGAGTATGTGCCCTCATCGGAGTTGATGATCTCTTCGGAGTCGTAGGAGGTGCCGCGGTTAGCTTCCTCTTTTGCTTAGGTGGAGGCGGCGGAGTCTCCTGACGAGGAGGAGGAGGCGGCGGAGTATTCTCACGCGGAGGAGACTGCTCATGCACAGGGGAATCATCATCGTGCAGAGGAGAATCATCACGCGGAGGAGACTCGCGCAGGTGGCGGAGGAGGCGGACGAGGTGGCCTCGCTTGGTGGCTTCTCACCCGGAAACACAATGTTCTCCTTCCGCCATTGCATGGTGGTTCTACGGGCTTCTCCCGGTTCTTTGATTTCCCCATCTTCACTGCAGGGTGCTCAAGCACCAACCCCTCATAATCTGTCAACACTTCATCCACCATCACAACAGCAAAGTCGTCTTGGACCGGACGACAATGGTAAGACCTTGTAGGTAAGAGGATGCCGACAGCCGCCTTGAAGGATAGGTTGAAAACTTTAACATGCATCTCACAAGGACGGCTCCCAGTGAGATCATCCACGGGGGGGTAGCGAGGAGGCTCGACCACCTGGTCATCATCATCATTATCCACCTGCTGACTGGAAGCCACGCTGCTTTTCCGGTGTTGTTGAGATTGCAGCGGGACGAGGGCATTGAGCAATGCAGGATCTACAGCCTGCCCCTGAGCCATCTGGGATGTAAGTACTTGGGTTACCATGGTTAATTGGGATTTCATGGTGCTCATACCCTCCTCTAAGGACGCTATGCGGTCTGTTTCCCTTGCCTTTCTCCTCTCATAGCTTTTATCAGGAAATCTCTTCCTTTCCGCAGGAAAGCCATACTTCCACGGAACGGAGCCTTCTGTGCCTCGTGTTCGTCCGCCGTGTTCTTTGTTCCCAAGGGCGCGTGTCAGCTCAGCGTTCTCTCTTTCGGGCTGGAACCTCCCCTCCTCCACGTCCTTATGTGCTTTTTAACAGGGCTTCAATGGGAAACTTCAGATGAGCTTTCTTATAGATGCACTTCCCTGTTTCTGGATGCAACGTTCCCCCAATCCCGTAGAACCACTCCTTACACCGTTCGATCCAACCGTGTGTCCCTAATCTGATCCCTTTCCTGGTCGAGTTCCGCCTCAGCCTGCCTGCCACTTAGGACGGTTAGCCCCGTATCCACCTGGACCCGGAATTTGGTGATATAGCTTCAACGCAGCATTTGCCTTATTTGTTTCCGACCTTTTCGGAAATTCTTCCGACTCCGTGTCTGTACTTCACAAATTCGTCCCGAGTGATTTTTTACCTTCTCACTGTCCGGAGTCTTCTTTTTCTTGATAAGGCCGCGCAATCTTTTCTTGTGGTTCTTGAATAGTTCGGCCATCTTCTTCTTGGCAAACTCGCGGAGGGCCTGCTCCATCTTGGCCTTTTCAGCGTCATCCCCTCTTCGGGTACTATGTTGAAATGTGACATGAGCTTGGTCGGAATGCTGTTTTTGGCTACATCATCGATATAAAGACCTTGAGCTTCTTCCTCTGCGAGACGACACTAGTCCCTTCGGCTTGTTCCATTCTCGAACGGTGATCGGGACGTGGTCCCTAACAAGCACTCCGCATTGAGCTATAAATGCCTTTGCACCTTTCTCTGGAGCAATCGGTTTACCATCCTTAGCGATGTGGGTGATGTCGTGCCTAACACCGTCGTCCAACTTTTTGGCCGGGCCTCGCTTCCTCGACTTTACAGAAGAAGTGCTCATCCGGAGGGCTAAAAAGAAATAATTCATAGTCGGTACAATTTAATTAGTTAATGCATCTAGTCGATCAACATCGGCTTAATTAATTTATATACCTGGGTGATAACTACGGTTCCGGAGCCATTATGATGATCTTCTTCCTCACCGGCGCCATTAGGATCTTCTTCCTCAATATTCTCCGCTCCCTCACCGGAGTCATTCAAAAAAGTTGCGGTGACATCGTCATCGCCATCATCTGGAATAACATCGTCGTCGCGATCATCCAGAGTACCGTGGGCTATGAGGTTCTCCATGAAATTTTCTTGAATTTCATCTATGTCCATGCTTTCTACAACGACCTGCAAGCTTTATATAGGAACCATCATATGATCAAATTAAGGATAATGCAGAAAAGTGAAAATGGAGTTACATATGTAGTTCTTAACTAAGGATCGATAATATAGTGCTGAAAGCAGATAGTGCAGTTACATGCATACATAGATCGGGTTCATGTTTATTTAACCCTAATACATCAATCAATACTACAACCTCTCAACCGCGCCGACCGGGTCCTATAACGCGCCGACCGGGACCTGAGCCGCGCGGGTGAACCCCCAAAGCCACGGAACAGTCACGGGAGCATAGCTAACATGAGATCCCTGCATAACGCTCCATCCGGTCCTATACATGTTGTCTAACGCATACATGTAACGGCGAACGTGCTCGTCCTCCGCCGCAATGCGCTGAGCTACCTCCTCTGGCGGGGCCGGCTCCTCACGAAACGATCGTGGCCCATAAGACCTCCACCAAAGAATATCCGAGTCGACGACGGGACCCGGATTCCGCACCAAGGTGCGCGACCCGAAGCTAAGACCTCCCGGTGCCACCCCGGCGGAGCCCGGTCCCGGACCTCCCCACTCGCTGCATCTCCTCTAGAAGAGTCAGACCACGGCGCGGCGGCTGTCGCGGCATCGTAGATACGAAAACAAATCATATATATATGTACCAACGTTAACATAAATTAAAAAATAACTTCACTACTTTTATGTTAGTCGGCGCAGGCACTACCATTTGGGGGGCGCCGGCACTACATACTCTATTTTGGGGGCGCCGGCAGGGGCGTCAGCACTACCGTATTTTGGGGGCGCCATCGCGAACGTAGTGGTTACCGGCGCGGCGGCCCTCATAACGGCGTCGGCAATACCGTATTTTACTAACTAAATTTTCTAACTATTGTTTTAACTAATTTTTCTAACTTTTATCTAACTTTTTATGTAACTATTGTTTCAAATTTTACTAACTAATTTTACTAACTAATTTTACTAACTTTTTATCTAACTTTTTATGTAACTATTGTTTCTAATTTTACTAACTAATTTTGTTAGAGATATGCCCAAGAGGCAATAATAAAAGTGGTTATTATATATCTTTATGTTTATGATAAATGTTTATATACCATGCTATAATTGTATCAACCGAAACATTGATACATGTGTGATATGTAAACAACAAAGAGTCCCTAGTATGCCTCTTAACTAGCTTGTTGATTAATGGATGATTAGTTTCATAATCATGAACATTGGATGTTATTAATAACAAGGTTATATCATTGTATGAATGATGTAATGGACACACCCAATTAAGCGTAGCATAAGATCTCGTCATTAAGTTATTTGCTATAAGCTTTCGATACATAGTTACGTAGTCCTTATGACCATGAGATCATATAAATCACTTATACCGGAAAGGTACTTTGATTACATCAAACACCACCTGCGTAAATGGGTGGCTATAAAGGTGGGATTAAGTATCCGGAAAGTATGAGTTGAGGCATATGGATCAACGATGGGATTTGTCCATCCCGATGACTGGATAGATATACTCGGGCCCTCTCGGTGGAATGTCGTCTAATGTCTTGCAAGCATATGAATAAGTTCATAAGAGACCACATACCACGGTACGAGTAAAGAGTACTTGTCGGGAGACGAGGTTGAACAAGGTATAGAGTGATACCGAAGATCAAACCTCGGACAAGTAAAATATCGCGAGACAAAGGGAATTGGTATTGTATGTGAATGGTTCATTCGATCACTAAAGTCATCGTTGAATATGTGGGAGCCATTATGGATCTCCGGATCCCGCTATTGGTTATTGGTCGGAGTGAGTACTCAACCATGTCCGCATAGTTCTCGAACCGTAGGGTGACACACTTAAAGTTGGATGTTGAAATGGTAGTATTTGAATATGGAAAGGAGTTCGAATATTTGTTCGGAGTCCCGGATGAGATCCCGGACATCACGAGGAGTTCCGGAATGGTCCGGAGAATAAGATTCATATATAGGATGTCATTTTATGTGAATTAAAATGTCGCGGAAGGTTCTATGGAAGGTTCTAGAAGGTTCTAGAAAAGTCCGGAAGAAAGCACCAAGGAAGGTGGAGTCCACATGGGACTCCACCTCCATGGCCGGCCAACCCTAGTGGGGGAGGAGTCCCAAGTGGACTCCCCCTTAGGGAGCCGGCCACCCCCCCCATATGGGAGGTGGAACTCCCACCTTTGGTGGGAGTCCTAGCTTGGCTAGGTTTCCCCTCTCTTTTGGAAGGATTTGGTTCGGGTCTTATTCGAAGACTTGGAGACCAACTCTTGGGGATCCACCTATATAATGAGGGGCCAAGGGAGGGGGCCGGCCACCCCAAGACCACAACCTGGCCGCCCCCTTGAGTGGCCGGCCACCCACTCCCAAACCCTAGCCGCCACCTTCTCCTCCATAGCTCCCGCGTGCTTTAGCGAAGCTCCGCCGGAGTTCTACACCGCCACCGACACCACGCCGTCGTGCCTGTCGGATTCAAGAGGAGCTACTACTTCCGCTGCCCGCTGGAACGGGAGGTGGACGTCGTCTTCATCAACAACCGAACGTGTGACCGAGTACGGAGGTGCTGCCCGTTCGTGGCGCCGGAACCGATCGTGATCAAGATCTTCTACGCGCTTTTGCAAGCGGCAAGTGAACGTCTACCGCAGCAACAAGAGCCTCATCTTGTAGGCTTTGGAATCTCTTCAAGGGTGAGACTCGATACCCCCTCGTTGCTACCGTCTTCTAGATTGCATCTTGGCTTGGATTGCGTGTTCGCGGTAGGAAAATTTTTGTTTTCTATGCAACGTTATCCTACAGTGGTATTAGAGCCGTGTCTATGCATAGATGGTTGCACGAGTAGAACACAATGGTTTTGTGGGCGTTGATGCTCTTGTTATCTTTAGTTGAGTACTTTGCATCTTTATGGCATAGTGGGATGAAGCGGCTCGGACAAACTTTACATGACCGCGTTCATGAGACTTGTTCCTCGTTCGACATGCAACTTGTATTGCATAAGAGGCTTTGCGGGTGTCTGTCTCTCCTACTATAGTAAAGATTCAATTTACTCTTCTATTGACAACATTAGTATCAACGTTGTGGTTCATGTTCGTAGGTAGATTAGATCTATATCGAAAACCCTAAACCACGTAAAATATGCAAACCAAATTAGAGAGCGTCTAACTTGTTTTTGCGGGGTTTGGTGATGTGATATGGCCATAATGTGATGATGAATATGTATGAGATGATCATTATTGTATTGTGGCAACCGGCAGGAGCCTTATGGTTGTCTTTAAATTTCATGTTGAGTAGTATTTCAAAGTAGTTGTAATAGTTGCTACATGGAGGACAATCATGAAGATGGCGCCATTGACCTTGACGCTACGCCGACGATGATGGAGATCATGCCCGAAGATGATGGAGATCATGTCCGTGCTTTGGAGATGAAGATCAAAGGCGCAAAGACAAAAGGGCCATATCATATCACATATGAACTGCATGTGATGTTAATCCTTTTATGCATCTTATTTTGCTTAGATCGCGACGGTAGCATTATAAGATGATCCCTCACTAAAATCTCAAGATAATAAAGTGTTCATCCTTAGTAGCACCGTTATCAAGTCTTGTCGTTTCGAAGCATCTCGTGATGATCGGGTGTGATAGATTCGATGAGTACATACAACGGGTGCAAGACAGTTTTGCACATGCGGATACTAAGGTGGCCTTGACGAGCCTAGCATGTACAGACATGGTCTCGAACACATGATACCGAAAGGTAGAGCATGAATCATATGATTGATATGATGAACACTTTGAGTGTTCGCCATTGAAATCACACCTTTTCTCGTGATGATCGGGTTTAGGTGCGGTGGATTTGGTTTGTGTGATCACTAAGACAATGCGAGGGATATTGTTTTGAGTGGGAGTTCACCTAGATTTTTAATTATGTTGAATTAAAATTTGAACTCAATTTGTCATAAACTTAGTCTAAACTATTGCAAATATATGTTGTAGAGATGGCGTCCTCAATCAATTTTAATCGGTTCCTAGAGAAAGAAAAGCTTAAGAGCAACGGTAGCAACTTCACCGATTGGTTCCGTCATGTGAGGATCTTCCTCTCTGGCGGAAATCTGCAATATGTGCTTGATGCACCGCTAGGTGACCCTCCTGCAGAAACTGAAACCGATGAAGTAAAAGTTGTTTACGAGACTCGGAAAACACGGTACTCTCAAGTTCAGTGTGCCATCCTGTGTAGTCTGGAATCCGATCTTCAAAAACGTTTTGAGCACCACGATCCTCATGAGTTGATGAATGAGCTGAAAGCTATTTTTGAGACTCATGCGGCCGTGGAATGCTATGAAGCATCGAAACATTTCTTCACCTGTATGATGGAAGAAGGCAGCTCCATTAGTGAGCACATGCTCGCCATGACCGGGCATGCGAAGAAACTCGGTGACTTGGGAATAGTGATTCCTAACGGATCGGGGATTAATCGTGTCCTTCAATCACTCGCCACCAAGTTACAAGAACTTTGTGATGAACTACAATATGCGGAACATGAACAAGGAGTTACTCGAACTCTTTGGCATGCTAAAAGCTGCCGAGATTGAGATCAAGAAAGAGCACCAAGTGTTGATGGTCAACAAGACCACCGAGTTTCAAGAAACAGGGCAAGTCTAAGGGAAAATTCAAGAAGGGTGGCAAGAAAGCTGCCACGCCTCATATGAAACCTAAGAACGGCCCTAAGCCCGATGCTCGAGTGCTATTACCGCAAAGAGAAGGGACACCGGAAGCGTAATTGCTCCAAGTATTTAGCGGATCCGAAGAGCGGCCTTGTCAAGAAGAAGAAAGAAGGTATATCCGATATACATGTTATAGATGTTTATCTCACTAGTTCTCGTTCTAGTACCTGGGTATTTGATACTGGTTCGGTTGCTCATATTTGTAACTCGAAACAGGAACAAAAGAATAAACGACAACTACTGAAGAATGAAGTGACGATGCGCGTTGGAAACGGATCCAAGGTCAATGTGATCGCAGTCGGCACACTTCCTCTACATCTACCTTCGGGATTAGTTTTAAGCCTAAATAATTGTTATTATGTACCGCGTTAAGCATGAACATTATATCCGGATCTTGTTTAATGCAAGACGGTTATTCATTCAAGTCTCGAGAATAATAGTTGTTCTATTTTTATGAATAATATCTTTTATGGTCGAGCACCACAAAAGAATGGCTTATTTCTATTAGATCTCGATAGTAGTGATACGCATATACATAACATTGATGCTAAGCGAATTAAATTGAATGATAATTCTACTTATATGTGGCACTCGTCGTCTTGGTCATATTGGAGTGAAACGCATGAAGAAACTCCATACTGATGGATTACTTGAATCACTTGACTTTGAGTCACTTGATAGATGCGAAGCATGTCTAATGGGAAAAATGACTAAGACTCCATTTTCTCGGTGTGATGGAGCGAGCTACCGACTTATTGGAAATCATACATACCGATGTGTGCGGACCAATGAGTGTAGCATCACGCGGTGGTTATCGTTATGTTCTAACCTTCACGGATGATCGGAGTAGATATGGGTATATCTATTTCATGAAACATAAATCCGAAACTTTCGAGAAGTTTAAGGAATTCCAAAGTGAAGTAGAAAATCAACGTAACAAGAAGATCAAATTTCTACGATCCGATCGTGGAGGTGAATATCCGAGTTATGAGTTTGGCATGCATTTAAAGAAATGCGGAATACTTTCACAATTGACACCGCCGGGAACACCACAACGAAACGGTGTGTCCGAACGTCGTAATCGAACTCTCTTAGATATGGTTCGTTCTATGATGTCTCTTATCGATTTGCCGTTATCATTTTGGAGTTATGCATTAGAGACAAGCCGCATTCACTTTAAATAGAGCACCATCAAAATCCGTAGAAACGACACCGTATGAATTATGGTTTAATAAGAAACCTAAGTCTGTCGTTCCTTAAAGTTTGGGGTTGCGAAGCCTATGTAAAAAAGTTACAACCGGACAAGCTAGAACCCAAAGCGGAGAAATGCGTCTTCATAGGATACCCTAAGGAAACTATAGGGTACACTTTCTATCACAGCATCCGAAGGCAAAATCTATGTTGCTAAGAACGGAACCTTTCTTGAGAAAGAATTTCTCACTAAAGAGGTGATCTGGAAGAAAAGTAGAACTCGATGAGATTAATGAATCTATACTCGTTGATCGGAGTAGCGCAAGATCGGAAGTTGTACCCGTACCGCCTACACCGGCAACGAGAGGAAGCTAATGATAATGATCATGAAACTTCGAACGAGGAAACTACTGAACCTCGCAGATCGACAAGGGAACGTGCCACTCCTGATTGGTATGATCCTTGTCTAAATGTCATGATTGTGGATAACAATGATGAGGACCTCGCGACGTATGAAGAAGCGATGATGAGCCCGTATTCCAACAAATGGCAAGAAGCCATGAAATCCGAAATGGGATCCATGTATGATAACAAAGTATGGACTTTGGTAGACTTACCTGATAGCCGAAAGGTCGTCGAGAATAAATGGATCTTCAAGAGAAAAACAGATGTCGATGGTAATATTACTGTCTATAAAGCTCGACTTGTCGCAAAGGGTTTCCGACAAATTCAAGGAGTTGACTACGATGAGACTTTCTCACCCGTAGCGAAGCTAAAATCTGTGAGGATTTTGTTAGCAATAGCTGCATTTTTCGATTATGAGATTTGGCGTATGGATGTCAAAACGGCGTTCCTTAATGGAGACATTGAGGAAGAGTTGTATATGGTACAACCCAAAGGTTTTGTCGATCCTAAAAATGCCGACAAAGTATGCAAACTTCAGCGTTCAATCTATGGACCGAAGCAAGCATCAAGAAGTTGGAACCGACGCTTTGATAAGGTGATCAAAGACTTCGGGTTTATACGAGTGTCATGGAGAGGCCTGTATTTACAAGAAAGTGAGTGGGAGCTCGTAGCATTCCTGATATTATATGTAGATGACATATTATTGATTGGGAATGATATAGAACTATTAAGCAAGTGTAAAAGGTTATTTGAATAATAGTTTTTCAATGAAAGACCTTGGTGAAGCGTCGTATATATTAGGCATCAAGATTTATAGAGATAGATCAAGACGCCTAATAGGGCTATCGCAGAGTACATACTGGACAAGATTCTAAAGAAGTTTAGAATGGACGAAAGTAAGAAAGGGTTTTTACCTATGTTACTGAGCAAGGTCTTGAGTAAGACTCAAGGACCGGCTACGGCAGTAAGAAAGAGAAAGGATGAATCGATCCCCTATGCTTCGGCAATAGGCTCTATTATGTATGCCATGCTATGTACAAGATCGGATATAGCGCATGCCGTTAGTTTGACTAGCGAGATATCAAAGTGATCCAGGAATGGAACACTCGGACAGCGGTCAAGAATATCCGAAGTACTTGAAAAGAACCAAGGATATGTTTCTTTGTTATGGAGGTGACCAAGAGCTCGTTGTAACAAGTTACACCGATGCAAGTTGGAACACCGATCCCGATGACTCTAAGTCACAATCCGGGTACGTGTTTATATTGAATGGTGCCGCGATAGGTCGGGCAAGCTCGAAGCGGTGCACGGTGGCGAAGTCTTCAACGGAATCGGAGTACATAGCGGCTTCAGAGGCTTCATCGAAGCGGTATGGATGAAGAGGTTCATTGTAGAGCTCGGTGTGGTTCCTAGTGCATTGGACCCACTAGTCATATACTCGTGACAACATGGGTGCCATCGCCAATGCACAAGAACCAAGGTCACACAAGAGGCTGAAGCATATCAAGCCGCGTTACCACTCGATTCGCGAGTACATCGAAGATGGAGAAGTAAAGATTTGCAAAGTACACACCGATCCGAATGTAGCAGATCCATTGACTAAAGCTCTCCCTAGGGCAAAGCATGACCAACACCGTAATGCCATGGGTGTTAGGTTCCTTACAATGTAATCTAGATTATTGACTCTAGTGCAAGTGGGAGACTGTTAGAGATATGCCCAAGAGGCAATAATAAAAGTGGTTATTATATATCTTTATGTTTATGATAAATGTTTATATACCATGCTATAATTGTATCAACCGAAACATTGATACATGTGTGATATGTAAACAACAAAGAGTCCCTAGTATGCCTCTTAACTAGCTTGTTGATTAATGGATGATTAGTTTCATAATCATGAACATTGGATGTTATTAATAACAAGGTTATATCATTGTATGAATGATGTAATGGACACACCCAATTAAGCGTAGCATAAGATCTCGTCATTAAGTTATTTGCTATAAGCTTTCGATACATAGTTACCTAGTCCTTATGACCATGAGATCATATAAATCACTTATACCGGAAAGGTACTTTGATTACATCAAACACCACCGCGTAAATGGGTGGCTATAAAGGTGGGATTAAGTATCCGGAAAGTATGAGTTGAGGCATATGGATCAACAGTGGGATTTGTCCATCCCGATGACGGATAGATATACTCGGGCCCTCTCGGTGGAATGTCGTCTAATGTCTTGCAAGCATATGAATAAGTTCATAAGAGACCACATACCACGGTACGAGTAAAGAGTACTTGTCGTGAGACGAGGTTGAACAAGGTATAGAGTGATACCGAAGATCAAACCTCGGACAAGTAAAATATCGCGAGACAAAGGGAATTGGTATTGTATGTGAATGGTTCATTCGATCACTAAAGTCATCGTTGAATATGTGGGAGCCATTATGGATCTCCGGATCCCGCTATTGGTTATTGGTCGGAGTGAGTACTCAACCATGTCCGCATAGTTCTCGAACCGTAGGGTGACACACTTAAAGTTGGATGTTGAAATGGTAGTATTTGAATATGGAAAGGAGTTCGAATATTTGTTCGGAGTCCCGGATGAGATCCCGGACATCACGAGGAGTTCCGGAATGGTCCGGAGAATAAGATTCATATATAGGATGTCATTTTATGTGAATTAAAATGTCGCGGAAGGTTCTATGGAAGGTTCTAGAAGGTTCTAGAAAAGTCCGGAAGAAACCACCAAGGAAGGTGGAGTCCACATGGGACTCCACCTCCATGGCCGGCCAACCCTAGTGGGGAGGAGTCCTAGCGGACTCCCCTTAGGGGGCCGGCCCCCCCCATATGGGAGGTGGAACTCCCACCTTTGGTGGGAGTCCTAGCTTGGCTAGGTTTCCCCTCTCTTTTGGAAGGATTTGGTTCGGGTCTTATTCGAAGACTTGGAGACCAACTCTTGGGGATCCACCTATATAATGAGGGGCCAAGGGAGGGGGCCGGCAACCCCAAGACCACAACCTGGCCGCCCCCCTTGAGTGGCCGGCCACCCCCTCCCAAACCCTAGCCGCCACCTTCTCCTCCATAGCTCCCGCGTGCTTTAGCGAAGCTCCGCCGGAGTTCTACACCGCCACCGACACCACGCAGTCGTGCTGTCGGATTCAAGAGGAGCTACTACTTCCGCTGCCCGCTGGAACGGGAGGTGGACGCCGTCTTCATCAACAACCGAACGTGTGACCGAGTACGGAGGTGCTGCCCGTTCGTGGCGCCGGAACCGATCGTGATCAAGATCTTCTACACGCTTTTGCAAGCGGCAAGTGAACGTCTACCGCAGCAACAAGAGCCTCATCTTGTAGGCTTTGGAATCTCTTCAAGGGTGAGACTCGATACCCCTCGTTGCTACCGTCTTCTAGATTGCATCTTGGCTTGGATTGCGTGTTCGCGGTAGGAAATTTTTTGTTTTCTATGCAACGTTATCCTACAAATTTTACTAACTATTTTTTCTAACTAATTAACCTAACAAACTAATCTAACAAATGACTAAAAAAAAGAAAAAAAGAGGAGAAGGTGGGCGGCGGCTCTTACCGGCGGAGGAGGCGCGGTGGCGGGGGCGCGGCGGAGGAGGCGCGGTGGCGGGGGCGCAGCCGGTGGCGCACGCGGCGGCGGAGGCGATGTGCGCGGCGGCGGGCGGCGGTGGGACGCAGGCGTGCGCGCGGCCGCGCGCGGAAGATGTGGCGCGGATGACGGAGGGGGGCGGCGGAAGGAGGGCGGTGGCGGAGCCGACGGCGGAGACGGCGGCGGCGGAGGACGGCGTCGGCGGCGGCGAACGGCGCGGTGGGCGGTGGCGGCGGCGCGCTGGGCGGCGAACGGCAGCGCGGCAGCCTGGCGGCGTCTGTGCGCTTCGTCTCCGCGGGATTGATCTCCGCAGAGACGAAGTGGTGCAGTTATAAACCCCCCCCCCCTATGGTCCCGGTTTGTAATACAAACCGGGCCTAAAGGCCTATTTTTGCTGTGATTTTCGCTGCGCGTGCAAAATAGGCCTTTAGTCCCGATTTGTATTACAAACCGGGACCAAAGGCCAATTTTTTTAAAAAAATTCATTCCCGCCTTATTTCAAATCAAAAAGAACCACGTACTGGCCACCGCCGTGCCACACGTGTCCACCGCCGCCGCCGCCATGTACTGGCCACCGTCGCCACCGCCGTGTACTGGCCACCACCTTCACCGCCATGTTCTGGCCACCGCCGCCACCGCCACCGCCGTGTACTGGCCACCGCCACCGCCATGTACTGGCCACCGCCGCCAACGCCACCGCCGTGTACTGGCCACCGCCGCCACCGCCACCGCCATGTACATGCCACAGTCGCCACCGCCGTGTACTGGCCACCGCCACCGCCGTGTACTGGCCGCCGCCGCCACCGCCACCGCCGTGTACTGGCCACCACCGTCACTGCAGTGTACTGGCCACCACCGTCACCGCCATGTACTGGCCACCGCCGCCGTGCCACACGTGTCCCTTCCCCGTGCCACGTGTCGCCGCCGCTTCCCCGTGCGACGCCCCGCCGCTTCCCCGCGCCACCTGTCGCCGCAGCTTCCACGTGCCTCGCCCCGCCGCCGCCGGCGTGCGACGTGTCCCGGTCGGCGCTGGTGCCCTTGTGCCACAACGAGCGCCGCGCGTCCCGGCCGTGGTGCCACTTTCCCGTCCATCTTCCCCCTCTCCCCTGCATGTCTCTCCCTCCGGCGAACCCTAGGCCTCCACTGTCGTTACAGGTCCCTATCACAGCACATGCTCGCCCGTTGCAGACTGCTGCCGCTCGGGCGCCCGTCCTGGCCGGCTCTGCGGCGCATGTGACGTCCGTCCATGGAGACGACACCAACACCTCCTACTCTCAGCGTTGGATCCTGCTCAAATCCCGTGGCCTCCTCTAGCTCCGTTCCGCCAGTGAGTCCGACCCTCCTGAAGCAGCTTTCGGATCTCTTCGCGACCGCGGCGGTGGCCGTGGCCGAGCGAAGCTGGGCGGCATCGGGAGGAAACCGACAAGGGTAGCGCCGGCGGCAGTGGTCGCCGGGATGGATCAGGGCAGCTTAGGAGAGAGATAGATAGAGGAGGAAGAGGAGGAAATGGGGCCGACATGTGGGCCCCATGTTCACCTCAGCTCTTCCTCCGCATGCGATGCCATCTCAGCCCTTATAGTGGGGCCTCGAAACCTAATATATTGTCTAGTGACGTTTTGCTCGATTTGTTGTTGGTCGTTGCAAAATTGGTACTTAAATTAAGATATTACCAAAATTTGTACATTGATTCGTCGACTTCCTTTCGGTTAAAGTAGTTCCTTGTAATTTACTCGTGGGAAGGAGGCCCGACCCCTCGCGCCGCCCTCCTCTGGCGGCCGGGGGGCAAACCTAGCCGCCGCCGCCTTAGGCCCCCCACCTCCTCCCTTCCTCGCCTCGCCGCCGCCGGAGGGGGGCCGGCAAAGCCGCGCACTCCCCGAGGAAGGTGGCGGCGGGGAGTTTCTTCCCCTCCCGCGTCCCTGGCGAAGAGGAGCTCGCTCGGGCGCGGCGGCATGCAGTGGACTCGGCGGCGTGCTGCGGGCGTGGCTGCTGGCGGGAGCGGCGGCTCTCCTGGCCGCTGGCGGCGCGTGGGGATCCGGCGGTCGTGGCGGCCGGGCCAGATCCGGGCCGGGCGGGCCGGCTAGGGGCGCGGCTGGCCGTGGCGGTGCGGCGATTGGCCGGCGCGGGCCCCCGGCCGTCGAGGTGCCGCTGCAGCTGGGTGGTGGAGTGCCGGGCGGTGCCCCGAGCAGCCGGCGGCGGCCGCGGCGAGGTGCTCTCCGGCGGCTGCGGAGGAGTTTCGACGTGATGCCGGGCGGCGGCCCCGTCGCCGCGGCGGCGTGGTGGTGGGCATGTGCGGTGGCTGCGGTGGCCGCTTGGGTGGAGGAGCCTGCCGGAGGTCTTGGCGGCGGTCGCCGCCGGGAGGCTGCGGCGATGGGTGGGCCCCGATCTGGGCTTGTCGGGCCATGCGAACCGCGGCCGTTGTTGGCGTTGGCTGCGTCTCCGTCATGGCGTTGGGGTGGCGCGGTGCTGGCCGGTCATGGGCCGGGTTGGCTGTGTGGTGGCGGCTTTCGGGTGGCGCGGGGAGTTCATGTCCGCGGACTTCGGCGTTTGTCATCGAGCCCCGTGTCGGAGTTGGTCGGCGTCCCCTCTATGTGGCGTTCCGGCGGCGCCCACGGTGTTCTTCGGCGGTACTCCGTTGGCTTCGGGCTGGGCTGCCCTCTCGCGCGTCGGCGGCTACGAGGTTGGCTTGGAGGTTGCTCAGCGGTTGGAGGTGGTGGTTTGTGCCGGTCCTTGTTGGCGGGCGCGAGGTCTTGGAACTCTTCGCTGGGCGAATGCTCTGTCTTGGCGGCCGGCCAGGAACGACGACGGCGACGCCTGTGGGCGCCGCATACTTCTTGAAGGCGTCGTCGAAGCGGGTGTTTTCTTGTTCTCCGTTCGGGCTCTCCGGGGGAAACCCTAGATCCCTCACGGGATCGGGCGTGGGCGGCGCTCTTGCGTCGCTTTGCCTCTTGAGGCCTCGCTTTGGATGTCCACCGGACAAAGGGACTTGTGGAGTGTTTTGGTGGTTTCGGCGGAGGCGGGTTCGTCTCCGGCCAGGCGGGGCGCGGCCTCGGGGCCGGCGTGGTAGTTGGAGCGGTAGCTCCGGTCTTTCGCCTCCGCCTGTTGCGTTGAGGTGTGGTGTCGACCTGGTTGGTCGTTGACCAGTGTGGAGCGCAGCCTCGGGGCTGGCGTGTGGTGTCGTGTTGTAACGGTTTTTCAGTTTTCCTCATAAACGGGCCATTTTCTCCTATATCAATGAAAGGCAAAGCTTTTGCCTCGTTTCAAAAAAAAAAAAACTCGTGGGAAGGAGACGAGATTCTGCGAGCAAAATGGTTGCTTCTGTCCGACTCGATCAAATGGTTTAGTCCTTTCTGCCGTGTGCCACCACGAGACTGCGCCGGATCAAACAGTTGATTATCGATGAGTAGGAGTACTTACTTAGTACAATACTAGAATATTTAGGTCTAGAAATATTGCAAGTACTCCGTAGCCGGTAGATAGAGTAGGCGGTAGACATGCGCGCGTGACGATGATGCAATAGTTTCAAGTCTCGAGGCAATCGATCGAGCTTTTCTTGTGTGCGTCTTACGCTAGCTGCCAAGCTGAACTACGGCCTCCTCTTTTTTTCAATGAACAAATTACTTAGTACTCGATTGACGCACAATCATATACAAACAGCTCGTCCTAAACTAGATTATGTTACGAGCGAGTGATTCCTGCTTATCCAATCACATAGGAACATGTACGTTTTGCTTAACTGCTACTCTAGTTTGGTTTGTTTAATCCGTCGAGTGTGCAAGTAGCGCTGCTAATTTATTCAACAGGGTGGAGTGTCATGCAGGAACTGTTTGCGAATGCGTTGTTGGATCCGAGAAGTTATTCTCTGTTCCGAACCGAATCCAATCTCAGCCCCACAAAATGTGGTCGTCCAAGAAAGGGTCGGGCATCCATCCAAACCAACGCTGTGTCACCCACATATGGACCACGGTTTTCCATGATACAAACAACTCGATCTTGAAGACACAAAATGCATACTAGTATTTTTCTTTCGATCAAAAGAATATATTAATATTGGAGAGATACCAATAACACATATCTTTTTCACCAACAAGATGCATGAATATATCAAGGATGCATACAGGCATACAGCCAAAAAAATCACAATAATCAATCACTTGTAGCAGCAACAGTCTAGAGGTGGCAATAGATAGATTACAAACCGTACCCGAGTAAGCAAGAAATCGCAGAGGATACATGGACGCTGAATAGATCTACAGGTCCACCTCTGAAGTCTGACATGTCCGGAGTACCCAGATTAATCTTCACTGTATAAACTCATCCAGATTCGGGTTACGCGCATTGCTTATCGCCATGGATTAAACAACAGGGGAAGGAACACGTGTACCAAGACATTTTCTAGTACTCCCTATGATCATATCTGCTTTGCTATTGTGTCACCTGAGCCTCCCTTGAACTGGGTAGCGAGATCGCCTAAAATACTCTAGAAAGTTTTTAGGCCTTTTATGATTTATAGGATAGGAAAAATTATATAAATGAGAAAAACATAGGATTCGTATGTCATGCTGGTAAATCATATAGAAAGATGTGTTCTTTTTGGTTGTTTTTTTTTTCCTGCAGAATTTTCACTACAAGATTTCTATACGATTATTTCCTATAGGATATGTTCATATAAATCGGACAAGTAGGGTAGAAAAAAATCCCATAGATCTAAATCTTATATTATTCTTAGACAGTTCCTATGAAACAAAGGAGCCCTTAATCCTTGAGCTGGAGACGCGTAGCAGCTCCAGCCGAAGTCGTCGAGCATGGAATTTCAGCTATCTCTAATTTGTAGCATTGTCAATTACGCTGCACGCACCCGGAGTGAGCTAATCCAGATTGAGCTCGGAAACCAGTGAGTATATCTACCAACCTCAACCAAATTTTTTAAAAGACAATACAAATAAACATAGCTAAAAAATTAATAAAAAAGATTCCACCACGGTGTTAGTACCGTGTGGCTGTAGCGCAAACCACCGAATAGACAACAATAGAGGTGCACATTCTCCTAAAGCAACACCTCTACGAAGAAAATAATGCACAAACATCATCGTCGCTCAATCAGAGATCTTAGGTCTTACCCTAGAAAAAGTTTATGCTCAGAAACAATGACTTCAAAAATAGTTGAAACATTTTTTGATGGACAGAGTAGTAGGTACTTACAAAACAAATAATGAAGTCACCGAAAAGTAGAACAAGGCCAACACCATTGTTGCTGCTGCTAGCGCACGTAGATCCAAATTAGCTTACCGAGAAAAGAGAGCAGATCCAAGGTTACCCGGGAATTAAGGGATCAAGACTGTGCCGCCGTTTCTGTCGCGCAAGCAACACCCCACCAGGCCGGGCAGTGCAGGACCAGCTGAGCATGAGATCAAGGTGAGATTCGTTGAACAAAATGGTTTGTTAAATCCGCTCACTTAACCCGCTCGATCGAGGGATTTGTCCTTTCCGGCCTGCACGAGACTGCGCCGAATTAAGCAGTTGATTATAGACGAGTTGGAATATTTAGTTACAGTAGAATATCTAGGGCTAGAAGTATTGCATGTAGGCGCTGGATTGAAGTAGGCGGTAGACGTGAGCGCGTGATGATGATGCAATAGTTTCAAGTCTCGAGGCAATCGATCGAGCTTTCTTCAGTTTCTTGTGTGCGTCCGACGCAAGCTGCCAAACTAAACTATGGCCTCCTCGCTCCTTTTTCAATGAGCTACTCGATTGCACAACAGCCCGTCCTAAACTAACATTGTTTTACGAGCGAGCGAGTGATTCCTGCTTATCCAATCACAAAGGATCATGTACGTAGGGGGCAGGTCACTGCACACAGCAAGTCTCGCATGACTCTTTGTTTTCGATAAAGACGTTTTACTACTTAAAATTTGTGCATTATACAGATCTTTGCATAACAAAGATGTATACATCCGCTCAACGAGGGCTACTCCGGTGCTCCCCTAAACTAAGTTGAAGGATCATAGTTGATATTTTTTTCTATGTTGGATCTGCCGAAATTCATATCTAGTCCATGTATACCTGTCTATATTGATACGATATGTATACGTCGCGTAAGGAAAAAGAAGAGATCACATGAGCAAGATCTTTATAGCATTTTTCTATTTCGGCACACCCACGTGATCGTAGATACGTATAAAACGAGGTACAACACAACGCGGACCATACGGGTCTGTACATGGTTGTACAGACGGTGGACCTACACTCAAAATTACGATTGTGAACCCTCTTACGAACATCTATGGAAAGATCTCCACCGTTATTGTATTTTACGCGCCCATATTTTTTTCTAGGGGAGGAGCACCGGAGCAGAAGCGCCGCTCAACATCTATAGTGCAAAAGCAAAGCAGCGAAGGCTAGATACGCGAAATCAATATCAAACGGTATTAACTCCAAAGATGATGACTGTCCAATCCTGCGCTGTCATCCATGTTGAACAAGTACTGAAGTCTTGCTTAACTGCTATTCTAGTATCGTTTGTTTAACCCGTAGAGTGTGCAAGTAGTGCCACTAGCTAGTTTATTTAGCAGCAGGGTGGAGTATCATGCATCAACTGCGAATGCATTTGTTGGATCCCATAAGTTTATTACCTGTTCCTATCCCTTGTGTGGCACCATGCATATTGTAACAGAAACCAGATCCAAATCCGATTCCAGAAATGGGCTTCCATGAAAAACATGGCACTGTCATCCTATATGCAACATGGTTTCTCATGATACAAAACATTACAAGGAACTGAAGAGACAAAATGCACGTTAGCAACTTAGCATACACAGCTAGACAGCGCGCGTTTGAACCCAGATTTCCAGATGCTAGCGTGCAAGAGGCGCTGTCAGCGTGGATGCACAGCTCGATCGGTCGGCACACCGATAGAGATTGTTACACGGTCACACCGTCTTCTTCGACCGTGCCGATGGATATATTTTTTGTAGACCAATCAGCCATCGGTTTGGTGGTACGTATACTGGTTAGAAATAAAGAAAATGCAAGTGGTCCTCCTTGCACCAAACATCTCATTTTGTATTGATGCGTATGGTTGGACTAATTCATACGCCATACCTACACTGGTGTATTACATGTGTATTTTCAGTGGTCCTGGCCGATGACATATTCGTGGTAGCTTTGAAATCGTTGCCAAGTTTGTGCAGGAATGCACCTCCAGATCAAGGAGGTGTCGCCACTACCACGCCAGGGAGTAGTTTTTTGAACAGTGAATATGTCTACTCTGAAAAGAACAACTAGACCCCACGACGCACACTACGTACGTACTCCAAAGCTGGACTCGGACAACAAAAATATGTGTACAGTTAGCAGTTACGTGCAGGAAGAAACTGCGATATCTGTGCATATAAATAAAAATCGAAGTAAAACAGTGCGTGGTCTCGAGAAAAATATTTGTGTGGATAAGCGTACCATCAATTACTGTCTCCATCTCGCAAAACAGAATACTGTCACGTATCACTCAATCACAAGGTTGTAGGACCCTGTCCAAGAAAAGGACATGTTATAAAATGTAAGAATGCAAGCCAAATGGAGCCGGGAGAAAGAGCCATGACTTTTTTATGCACTATTTTATCCGCGATGTAGATTGAAGGACCTAGCGTAGTCTGTTGCAGAATTTAAGAACCACCGGATTCAGAGAAGTAGGCTGTTCTTTTCTCTTTAGCTGTCAGGAATAATGGAAACATCTGATCCTCTATGGCAGCAACACTAGTAGCTAAACGTTGGTCTCTAAATTTGTTAGTTTGGGAGTAGTAAAATGCTAGAATGGACCTAGGTACATATGATCCTGCCTTCGATACTTTTTTTTGTTGCAAATCCTCTATGGCAGCAACAAAAAAAAAAAGCAACATCAGTTGCTAAACGTTGCGGTGTGTGCCTGTTAGTGGGGAACCTCTGATTTTCTTTTTTCAGTTGATCATATATCTAAGTTTTCAAAAAAAAAGGAAAAAAAAGTCACTCACCCGGCCCTTTTCTCTTGAACTGTCTTGAGTTGGAGCACATTCGTGCAAATTCCGTAAAATATTATGACCTTATACAATTTGCACAAATATGAGAAAATTAAAGTACTCCCTTCGATCCATATTACTTACCACTAAAGTGGATGTATCTACAACTAAAATTCATACGTAATTCCTTTGAATCAAGGGTACACTTGAAAAAATGACACCCTTATTTGTGTTGGCAACAAAGGAAAACCATAAGAATCTTATGATAGAATTCCTATGGCATCCATCACGGATAAGGAATGATGTCATAATTTTCTTTGTAATTTCCATGAAATGGGCCATCCCGCAGATAATTTGGAGAAAAATAGTGGAGTACTTTAATTTCTGCATTTTACTTTGCAAAAAAATGCAAAGTTGGCTCCTCGATGAACTGGTAGAAAGAATATAACTAATAAGCCTAAGAATAGGCCAACATAACCACATTTTGAAGCGTGGGTGAATAACAAAGAGGGCAACATCGATGGTTGTTACACATAGATTACAACCCCGAGGCGACCTAAGAACCCTCGCTAGTAATAATTTCATCCACACAAGAGTATAGGACAAAATAGGTACACCAAGATGCCCGTCACAAGAAGAGAGAATTGCATCTTTACAAATAAGGGCATAACTGGGACATTCTCGCACAGGTAAATTGTTTCGTAGACCGCTAGCCTCGAACATGCCTAAAGAACGTCCCCATCCTTGTCGGGGAATGGACCCCACCCTCCACTGAGTAGGCTAAATCCAGCATGGTCAGCCAGAGGATGGAGTGCTCCACTATTTTTCCGTTTTGTCACGTGTGACATCCAAACAACATTTTTGAGGTTTTGATATGGTTTTTGTTTCCTATAGGATACATATCATTTCTGTTTGCGTTTTGTTGTGAAACATAGCATAGACGCAGACTCTCATAAATAGGAATATAAAATTACCCATATGATGCATGCACACACACTCTATTTCTATGATCACCTCTGAAAGATTGAATCTAAATTTTTTGATCTGGTGGGTCTTAAAATTGGCGAAGTTACCACAAACGACTCACAATCGAAGGGAACGTCGGCTCCAAGTGAAAGAATAATCCACCTTCATAAGACACCAAAATGTCAATCATGGGATTTGACCCCTATTGGATTGGAGTACAACTCCCCTCCTAACTATCAAAGCAAAGGTTGGTTCTCTGATGTGTGTTGTTCTATTTATAGTCTTTATGCATTTGAAACATGACCTATGTAGATATTAAGACGAGGTGTTTTTGCACCCGAGAGCATGTGCTCCCAGTTTTTGAAATGACTTTTAAATGTAGTTCAAAATGTTAAAAAATTCCAAACAAAAAATCGATGCGTACATCTCGACAATACATATACGTGCTCATAAAATCGTTTCGTGGAAAACCAACATTTTTGGTGGCATGTGCAAAAAAGACAAACTTGGTGCTTAAAAAAGCTTTTCACAGGGCATTTCTTTATCTTTTCTTGCACAAGGTACAAAAAATGTTAATTTTTCGCGAAACTTGGCATGCCCACATATAATGTTGGCATATAAGTGGTAAAATTTTGTTCAGTTTCTTTTGACATTTAAAAATGTTTTCTTGAATAGCATGAGCATAAGCTCGAAGTTCAAAAGTGGATTTCCGTTAAAATTGTACCAATATTGTTGCCTATCCGCCGGTATACATTTTGTGGGTCAGATGCTAGTGTTTATCTCACCTGCACGAGCATGTAATCTCCATTGTTAAAATACGTAGCCTAGCTCTTAACAGTTTGAACTTTGGAAACCTTGGCTAGTTTCAATATCGATGATGTACGAATTAATGGTTTGATTCAAAGTATTTGCTTTCATTGTCCATGTCTCCCGGGACATACGTACGTACTTACGTCCATACAAATTTCTCCTGTTCATCCCACGGGCACGCACGCAGTGGCTACGTACGTACGTACTTACAGCTTATCTCGTGGGCACTTGAAAGATGTTTTTCACCTGCAGATGCACCGTGCACCAAGCATCTTGTGGGCACTTGCAAGTATGCAGGGTACTCCATGTACCATCCCTTGGTACGTAATACTGCACGTACCGCCTATCGATCAACGGCCGGTCCAACAGCCATGGTAATAATTCGCATAACAATCCCGGCGACTTTTCTCCGGGCCGGAGTTCTCGTCATCACTCATCAGCGCGCACAGTGGAGCTGGAGCTCATGCATGTCACATGTACGGAGAGGATGTAGCGAGTAGCGGCCACGCAGACGGCGACCATTTACGGGCGGCGCAGCCGGCGGTGCGCCCCGAAAGGGGAAAGCACCGCATTCACTCGCTCCGCAGGCTAGCTCGTTGTTGCGCCCCTGCCAAGGGACGGACCGCCACGCGCACACGCAGTCATTGCATGGATCAAGCAAGGCAAGCATGCCTGCACCGTTTCAATCGGTTTCCCTCTTTCTTCTTCGAGCATCGATCTACACGTACACTGTGTGGAGTTATGATGATGATGCGAGCACAGGCATGGGCAATACGGTCGACTCTGGCTTCCCCGTAGCCTTCCACTTTGGGCCATGTATAGGGTGGCTGTTAAGCTAGCACCACTAAAACCTTTCACAATGCATCATTTCTTAGCATGTTATCATAGGTAACTAGTAACCTAGACTAGTAACATGGCATATGTTACTAGTCTAAGTTACTCCCCACTATGAGCAGCCTTAATAAAAACAACTACCACAATGCATCGTTTGTAAGTGTTGTATCTTAGCTAAGATACAACAACAATCTCTTACATCATTTATTATGATGTCACATCATCACTTTGCCTATGATACCGCGCTAAGAAATAAGCATTGGAGAAGGCTTAATCTAAAGGTATCTTCAGGGCCGAACGGCACTGTCCGCGCTCACACTTTGAGAACAAAACACTAGCTTAGTGGGTCAACGCAAATGGTTCAGCGTGTTCGCGATGACCTACTCGCGGTGAAAATTTGGGCTGGAACTACGTCTCTTCTAATACAACGTGGTCCGGACGCGTGTCTTCGCCTACCTTCCTCGGACCTGCAAGACAGTCGACGGCGGAAATAGCCACAAATCCTAAGCTACGCGCAAATGCTTAGGAAATCCTAAATTCAAACCATGAACCTTAAATCCTTATATTTCAGGTGCAATGGGGGCGGGAGGGGGGACTCACATCGCAGTGCCAAGATCGACTTGTTGGAGGTGTCTTTGTCGTTCTGGCACGTTGCTTGGTACATGCTCTCGAGCTTCCGGCTCGCTGAATTGTGGGCGGTGGCTTTGGCGATGGCGGCAGCACGAGAGACGTAGCCAACGGTCGGCAGAAGTAAAATTTGGGAGAAATGGCTGGGCCTGGGTCGCTGCCGAGAAGGATCCACACGGTATTGCCAAAGAGCCGTTTATCATAAGACCGACCGAGACCGACGGCGGTTGATGCAGCATCAAGCGAGGTCCGATGCTAGTATCCAAAACAAGGGAAAGAAAGGAAACGGCTGTCTCGTTTTCCCCATCAGAAACCGAAAAAAATATGGCGAAATAAAGGTGAGGGGAGGTGTGTTGTCTTGTTCCTAGCCTGGCCGCTTTTGCGTCCCGGAGAGGAGAGGGAAAAGGCCAAAAGGGCAGCAATGATGGTGTGATGGGCAGCGGGGCGCACACCAATAAACAAAGCCGGCGTCAGTCAGTCACTAGTAGTAGTGGAGGCTGGAAAAGAGGATCGAACGAACCTGTCGATCCACAGTGGAAGCCGGCATCATCCAAAGCTACAGTACCCGATTCACAAAGCTGCGAGCTAGTATTTCATATTCGTGGTTTCAAATTCGATGTTGAAATCTCAAGTTTTCGAAAAACCCAATCCCACTGGATGCGTACGTACGGTACGACATGAGCCAGGCGCGGTACCACCCGTAGACGGGTCGGTCCATGCAGCCAAAGACGTACGCTAGCTGCAGGTGGCCGGCCGGCCGGTCACGCTCGCCTGCTACTCAGCCTCTAGTGATAGTACACGACGTGCATGAACGCACACGGCACACATACGGCACCGGCCGGGACGACATCGAGCCCGCGATGACGACGCGTGAGCCGTGCAACCAGTACACCTTTTCACTCCATCGCCACTAACCATCACCACTAAGACCCAGTTCTCTTCGTTTGAAGCAGAAACAGCTTAAACTTAGGGCATGAGCAATGATGATATACATAACTAGCTTAGTTGCTTAATGTGAACAATTATCAGAAGTAACATCGTGAATTTTATCTCTTCAATGAAAGCTACAATTTTAGTAAGAAAAAAAAGAAAGAACATCATAAATATGACACTATGTATCTTTTCCCCTCACCAAAATAATACTTTTAAGGCTTAAGATCCGATTTCCTGAAGAGGAGGCTGCCTCCTCATCCAAACCTACTTTGGTAGTGAAACAACTATAATGCCGCTACTATGATACAACGACCCTAATTAGATAGTGCGGCTTCGGTGACGCTGAAGATCTCCGTCGAGGGGCTAGGCGGTGATTCTGGGCAAGCTCTGGCGAGGGTCGACATCGGTCGCTATGGGATGGGAACAAGAACGAATCATTTTTTCTTACATACCAGTTGGACGGTGGAGTGGCAACACCGCTCAAATAAAGATTCGCTTAAATAAGATTTTATGTAAATGAAGAAGCTTAGCAAGCTGCGGGAAGGATAGTGGCTCATAAGCTAGCCCAGCTTTAAAATTCAAGTTTTTTTTAGCATAGGCATAATTTTGCAATTAAGCTCTCTAGGAAGCTGAAAAGAGCTCGGGGGCACAGTGGTGTGGAGCGGAGCTCAACGGCTCGTGGCGGGGCAACACAGAGGTGGCGGGGCGGCACCCGCTCGCCCATCCTCTGGACCCTATGGGCCCCATCTGGAAGAGGCATGCCCGATTCAAGCTATGCCTTTTGACACCGTCTTGCAGGCCTCGTGACGGTTGCAACTAGGAGATGGCGATGGTGTCTACTTGACCATGGTGGCACGTGTTGTTGGGTTGCAAGTTCGGTGGTGGTGAGGCTTCGACCCCGCAAGTATCCTTTGCAACGAATCGTCCAAGGGTTGTGGGTGTGGATTTTCGGGAGAAACCCTTGTCTTCTCGTGCGAAATCGATGAGATGCTGCTTTCGGGTGACACCATTCCTTTCCGGAGGTCGTCGTGGCTACCCTGCTCCATTTTGTTCGGTGTGCCAGGGGCAACCCTAGGACCAGTGCGCTCGTCCGGGCAACAACGCGTCGTCGTTGCCTCCTTTCTTGAAGGTGTTGTTTCGTACGTGACTCTTCCCCTCCTTTCTTGAAGGTGCTGCATCGTACTTGACTCTTCGCTGCTACGATGAGTGATGTGGAACATCTTTGGAGGGCGCTGCGGTCGCGGCCATTGTCAATTAATCGATCCGCCTTAGTTTCCATTTTATTTCTCTTTTTCTTTGCTTTTGGATATGTCTTTGCTGCTGACTTAGCATTTTTTTTCTTTTAGTTATATCCTTGGTTTTTATGGTGTGCTGCTAACACACCGGGACGAAAGCGAGCAAGAGAAGGATTGATTACTGCTCACCGTGTCCTTCCCCAATCATCAACCTGGAACTATTACGATGAGGAAGCGTATACTCGTAAGCAAGAAATCGCAGAGGATCCGGTGGCGCTGAATAGATCTACAGTGGCCCCCTCTGACCTGTCCAGATTAATCTTACACACTCATCCAGATTCGGGATTACGCGTATTTGTTTATGGGGAAGGAACGCGTATACCGATGCAGATAAACATTTTGTATCCGCTTTGCTATTGCGTCACCTGAACGTCCCTTGCGCCGGGCAGCGACCTCGCTTAAAATATTCCAGATAGTTGTTTACTATAGTAATCCCTGGGCAAGCCAGCTGCTCAAGCTCACGTCATCGAGTGTGGAATTTGGCTGTCTCTAGTCCCTGGTAGACTAGCAGTGATAGTAGAACTGGAGTACTCCGTATTATAGTACATATTTCTACCGTGGAATATCACTATCTCAACTAGCGCATTTGGTTCCGTGTCCAGGATTTCAGATCAGGGAATGGAAAGCATTGTCAGTGCAGTTTCAGGGCATCTTGTTCTGCGGAAACAGGCAACCTCCACCCAGTTGCCCTGCACGCCACCCGGCGTGAGCGTGACAAAAGAAACTTGCAAACCGGTTGGTTACTAGCAAGAAAGGAGACAAAATTACTCGCGTCAGTTCAGTTCGCCACTGAATGCATTCCAAATTTGAAATTGTACTAGTAGTAGGTCGGTTACCAATTGATTTCACTCCAATTTTCATGCAAGGAGCTATATTTGTATTTGTGTAATTATTAAGTTGCAATCTTACAGCGTCGTCATTGCTCCACTGCGGGCACCAAGGAAACCAAACCAAACATTGTGGTGAATGATCGATCATCTCTCAGTTCCTCTTTGAGCTAACGCTACAATTTTTATTTATTTATTTCTTGCTCATTCATTCCTCCCGGTACTTACTACGTACAAGAAATTACTACTCCGTTAACCCATCACAAGGGTCAAAAATCAAAGAGAGAAGAAGGGAAAAGAAATAAAAAACAATTGCATCCAGTTCCAGTCCCTGAGAACCGAGCTGCGAGTTCCCGATCGAGGCAAGAAAAAAAAATCGACCAAAGACAGGTCCTCAATTAAACAGTGTGTCCATCTGCGCCTCCCTCGCCGGCGTCGGCGAGCTCACAGGCAGCGGCGGAGGCCTCCGGAGCAGGAGGCGGCGGCGGCGGGGGAACCTCGCGCTCGTAGGGGGAGAGCCACTTGGCGCGCATGTACTCGGGCTTGCGCCACGGCGGCAGGTGCAGGCCGCGCTTCTTGAGGCTGGCGCGCGCCGAGTCCGCGGCGGCCGCCACCAGGAGGCGCAGGCGGTCCTCCCGGCCGACGAACACCGACGGGAGCCGCTGCAGCACGGCCCGGTACGCCTTGGTGGGGCGCGCGACCTCGAACTGGGACCGGAAGTCGACGTCCACGATCACGCGCTCCCGGTCGCCGCGCTCGGAGCCGGCCGGGAGGAGCACGTCCACGTACGCGTGCTCGCCGGCCGGGTGCGACGAGGACTTGTCCCAGCGGGAGAGGCACAGCGCGGCGTCGTGGCCCGTGGCGACGAGGGAGGCCGCGAGCAGGCGGAGCAGGTCCCGCTTGCGCGCCCCCGCCGCGCGGTGGCGCTCCACCAGCGTGGAGACGTCGGCGAGGAGGTTGCGCTCGCGGAGGCTCGCGCAGTGGACCAGGCCCTGGAGGGAGAAATGGAACAGGGGACAGGATCAGTTCGTGTTTCTGGCTTAATAATTTGTCGCCACCGGCAAGCGGCGGGCAGGCAGGCCGGCGATATCAGAATTTAGTAGTGATTATGGAAGCGGTGGGATGCAGGGGATGGTACCTTGATGGTCTCGGCGGCGTCGGAGAGGGCGGAGGCCTCGGCGGCGGCGGGCCCGTCGTCGTCGTCGGAGGCGTCGCCGCCGTTGAAGCAGTTGCAGCAGCGCGCGGCGGCGGCCCGCTCGCCGGGGACCACGGCGCCGCCGTCCTCGAGGAAGCTGCGGACCATGCCGTCGAGGCACACGGAGCTGGGCTCCAGCAAGTCGTCCTTGTCCCCGCCGGCGGAGACGGACGGGAGCCGCTCCGCCGGCGAGACCCGCAGCACCTGGCGCTCGAACAGGCGCTTGAGGCGCGACTTGGCCAGCGCCGCGGGGGACGGGGACGGGGACGGATCGATCTGCGCGGTCGCGGCGGCGGCCTTCATGGCTGCGGACGGCGGGGTCGACGGGGCGACGGGGGCCGGCGGGCTCTAGAGATGATCTCCTCCGGCGATCGCGTGCCGCATAGCCGTGGCCGGGCTTGGATCGGAGGGAAGCGGCTAGGGTTTTTTGCGAGTGAATTAAGTTTGTTGTGCTGTGAAATCGAATCCTTTGGTTGGAAGAAGACGAAGAGGGGAGCAGGAGATTTAAAGGAGTCGGGAGCGGTGACGTGGCGGCCGTAAATGCGGCGTGGCTTCCTGCGTGGTCGACCCTATCCTCCATGCTTTCCTACGTGTACACTGACCGGTGGGCCATGCTTCAGAAACCCCCGAATTACCCTCGTTTGGCCTCTAGTTTTGATGCGCGAATTCTGCTGAATGCCGAGGGTAGTGTGGGCATTTCGCAGGTGACAGGGAAGAGAGGGCGGTGGTCTGCCCGTGGCCAGCAAAACAGGGGAGGTGACTCAATTGCCATGGTCGTTTCTTGCGGGGTTATCAAAGATGAATTACGGGGCATTTGCTTGCCAATTATGGCTCCCATTATTACACAGGAAACAAGAAAATTATGCATCATTTACTTGTTTTATTTACGACCTGCTGCGTCCTCCTGACGTGGAAACATCGAATGTGTGAATTAATGACTTTCATTTTTGGAAGACTTTCATGAGAGGCCATGTCGGTTCATCAAATTAAACACTGAAACAATGGCGGTTCCATCAATTCGCAATCCGGCATAAACTTGCCATGGGCGATCCCCGTGCCACCGGATCGCGGAAGATCTCATGGCAGTATGACACAAACGGGGCAGCCGTGTCGCCCAAACAGATTCAGGTAGAAGCGTCAAACTAGCCGAATGGTGTTGTTATGTTTGGACAACACCACTAGCCTCCAGAGTTGCCCAGACGAGAATGATCCGGGAGCTTTTTCTCGGTGGTGACTCCCTATTTTTACTTTAAATTTTTATTATTGTAATATTTATTGGAGATTCAATTCACTCTAAAAATTTATATAATATGCTTATCTAACCATACACTAGAAAAACTCTTAAGATTTTTAGACATTACATCAAGTATAAATAAAGTTGCGGGCATATACACATAAATATATATATATATATATATATATATATATATATATATATATATATATATATATATATATATATATATATGCTTATACATTACAAGTTAAATAATCTTCAAAAAAAATTAAAGACAACTTTTGTTCTACAACATATGTTTTAAATTTATACCATTATAAAATTTTCATTAGTATATATACACTACAATTTTATAAAGAGCAATTTAAATAATTGTAGCAACATTTAAACATGGCTAACTATCAAAATTAATAGATGGAAAATTACACTTTTTAAGTACGTGGTATGTGAAAATGTAAGTCATAGTTGGGTCTAAAATTTTAGTACAACATAATGTATTCTCACCAAGATTCCAACTTCCACAGAATATAGCAAGACTATAAAGAATTTGAGGAACCCATTAAAAGAGATGTAAATGCTATAGCCGAGGTGGCAGATGCATATTTACGACCTCTAGTCGATAGCGCAGAAAAAGAAGAGGTATGCGCAGAAGAGGAAGAGGTACGCGAAGAGATCTCTTTTGTAGAAGAGAGAGGACCCGATGAACCTCAAGACCTCATCCTTGAGCAAGATATTATCGTAGAAGAATCTTATAGAGAACCCGAAAGAAAAAGGAGATAAAGAATTAAAAATATGGGTGATCCCGGTGCCTGCCGGATCACGGAAGATCTAATGACAGAAACGGGGCAGCCACGTCCCCCAAATGGGTTCAGGTAAAAGCGTCAAATCAGCCGAATAACGTTGTTATGTTTGGAGAACGCCACGAGCCTCTAGTGTCGCCCAGACTAGAATGATCCAGGAGCATTTTCTCGGTGGCGACTCTTACTTTTTCTTTAAATTTTATTGAAAAATTTATTGACGACTCAGTTCACTCTAAAATTTTATATAAATATGCTTATCTAATCATACACTAGAAACACTCTTATTAAGATTTTTAGACATTACATCAAGTATAAATAAAGATGCGGGTACACACACACACACATATATATATATATATATATAAATTTTAAAAAAAGGGTGATCAAAAATGAATTATGGGGCATTTGCTTGCCAATTATGGCTCCCATTATTACAGTGGAAGGAAGAAAATTATGCATCCTTTACTTGTTTTACTATGACCTGCTGCGTCCTCCAGAGTCCTGACGTGGAAACATCGAATGTGTTGATCAATGACTTTCATTTTTGGAAGACTTTCATGAGAGGCTATGTCGGTTCATCAAATTAACACTGAAACAATTGCGGTTCCATCAATTCGCAATCCGCCATGCACTTGCCATGGGCGATACCGGTGGCTACCGGATCACGGAAGATCTCGTGACACAAACAGGGCAGCCGCGTCCCCCAAACTGGTTCAGGTAAAAGCGTCAAATTGGCCGAATGGAGGTGCGGCCATGTTCTTATGTTTGGAATTTGCCTTTGTCTAGTCGATACCTACGAGCCTCCACAGTCACCCAGACGGGAATGATTCGGGAGGGTTTTCTGGTGGTGACTCCCTATTATTACTTTACCTTTTATTATTGGAAAATGTATTGACGTTTCAATTTACTCTAAAATTTAATGTTAATATGCTTATCTAATCATACACTAGGAAACACTCTTAAGATTTTTAGACATTACACTTTTCTGATCTCTGCCATAAGATTCAGGATATATATGCTAGAATACACTATAAATGAAGATGTAGGCATATACACATAAATATATATCCATGTACACTATAAGTTAAGTAATTTTCGTAGAACTAATTTAATGAGAACCTTTGTTCTACAACATACAATTTTATTTTATACCATTTAATTTTTTTCATTAGTATATATATTGTACAGTTGTATAAAAAGAGCAATATAGTTTTTTTTCTTAGGACTAGCTCACCGAGCGTGTCGCTCGGTAAGAGCAATATAGTTAATTGTAGCAACATTCAAATGTGGCCAACTATCAAAAGTAATAGATGGGAAATTACACTTTGTTAAGGGGTATGTAAAATGTAACTCATAATCGGGTATAAAAGTTTAGTATAACATAATATATTATCCACAAACTTCCAACTTTCACGGTTTGCTTTGTCGCGGATGCGAAATTCCCTGTTGTTGTTGGGCTGCTCGAGAAGACGATGCGCCAGCAAGCCAAGAAGGAGGAACAGTGGATCGAGGTTGCGAATGAGCAGCCCTACGTAGATCTCAGCAGCGACGACGAGTGAAGCCTCTGCGACGCCGTTGACGTCGCCTACACGGCATTGGCTCCCATGGGTGTCCTGGAGCCCATTTTTGCTACGTAGAAGGGTGTGGCGACGCTGATTATTAAGTTTCAGAGTAAATTTTTGTGTATACCGCAACTTGTAAGATGGAATGGTTCGGAACTGCATTTTAGTTTGTCTTCTCCATTTCTTTAAAAAAAATAGTTTGGAATAACGTATGCGGAGGCGTTTGTTGAACCTCAAATCGTGAATCTATACCTAATAATAAAGGGAGGATTGTTTCCGTCGTCCGTCACTTTTTTGGACGACTTTACCCTTTCACCAGATTAGATATTACTACCAATGCCACCGCTAAGTCACCTTACGCTTCGTTTTTTTCTTCTTCACTGGCACGCCCACCCCGCGCTGATTTGTACACAGCGAAGGCTTCCTCTCTGCAAGGGCACGGCCGCATCCTGCTGAGACAGAGCAGGGCCGCACCGGTGGGGGAGGAGCAGGGCCGACGCCGGTGGGGAGGGGCAGGGGAGACGCCAGTCGGAGGAGCTGGGGCGGCGCCTGTGGGGAGGAGCAGGGGCGGCGCAGAAGCTAAGGAAGGTCGGGCGGCGCTCGCCGATGGCCGTTGGGGTGGGAGAAAGGGGAGGGCCGGGCGTTCGTCGCTGGTGGATCGGGAATAACGGACAGAGCTTGGCGAGCGAGGCGTTTGGGTGGTGCGGGAGTTGGGGGCGGTGAGGGCGAGAGCTCCTCTCGTTCGTCGTCCCCTCCCTGCCCCTCGGTGATTCCTCGAAATTCCTCTGTCTCGGACAGGAAATAAATTGGCACCCTCTGATAGCGAATCCGCCGTTCTGAACGACGAGCGGCTTTGACGCGGCTGAATGACCTCTATCCCTGCAGCCTGACGCTCCTGAAGGAGTCCCGGGATTTACTAGCCATGGCCGCCACCGCAGCTCCCGGGAGACGGCGTTCCGGCCGGCCGGCGGCCACAGGGGGAGAAGCTTGAGGCAGGAAACGCAAGCGGCGTAGCAGCGAAGCGGCGTTCAGTCAGTCAGGCGGGATCGACGAAGGGGATTAGAGGAGGCAGCGTTGCCAGATGCCGATGATTTCGTCATCTACAGTAGATCCATGAAGCCGCGGCGCACTCCTGATCGGCCGTCAGGCCACGCGCGATTGAGGACGAGAACAATCTGCTGAAGCTGAGTGATGCAAATGCGAATACATAGTCGTGGGCTGCTTTGGTATGTGAACTGGATGACATTGTAGGCTGGAAGCATGGGAGCATCACCGACAAGTTTGCTACTACTCCGTATACACGAAAAAATTGATGCTCTTGATATTTGCTTTCTAATGTAAAGAGGATGATATTGCCACCGAAGCTATACATCCTAGCTCGATCACTCGACTGTATAAAGCTGTTGGTGTCGATAAAAAAAATACTATATCAATCATCTCCTCCAAAATTTGTGTGCCGCCAATTAGATGTATCTAGAGAGAAATTATTTTCTCATCAGAGCGATATCATTGAACTCGAACTACTAGCTGTTGTCTGGTTGTTTCATGTACAGAAAAGAGAAAGGAAGATACAGAGATCTTACCGCCATTGAATGCCGTTGTTGCATGTTTCTATTACTCTTCTATCATTAGAGATCATTACACAAAAAAAAATATGTTATATTTATATAAATTAATTCATGATCTTTTGCTTCACATCAGGGAGGTTAGGGAAGAGTGCACCGGGGGAGGCGGAGGAAGACGCCACACCGCACCAAGGAGGAAAAGCGAAGTGGGCGAACGAATCCAGCCACGAGGTTCGGGCAGCTGTCATCCTAGGCCACTCGACGAGGAGTCGAGGACACCTCCTCTCCGCATGTGCTCTGCTCCGTCAACACCACCTGCAGGCCCTCGGACAACAGATTACTTCTTCCAATTATTGTTTTGCTTATGCGTCCCAAATCTAGCCAAAAGAACATGAAGTCAACCAAGTACATGTGATGTGTGTTCATAGTGTCGCTAGCACAATATTACACGTGTAGAATTGATTTTTTTTATTTTTACTATCCTGATATACATAATTCGTTTATTTAATGTGGTGCCGTGGCAACGCACGGGTTTTGTGCTAGTTTTACCTCAAACGCGCATTTTCAATTTGTGATTTGAGCGATCTCGTAGGGATAGAGGAGTTGCGGGCTACCAGACGCGTCCTAGGGCTGAGCCTGAAGCGCGCGCTCGCCCGGCCAATGATCCTGCCGGCCGGCGAGAGAGGTTGCACCCAAGCAACGCACTTGCGTGCCACGGATTCAGCAGCGAAACGAGCGCAAGCTAGCCCATGCCGGATAATTGAGGGCCACCACCAGCTGCAAATTGTGTGCCCGGCTCTGTCGTGTACGTTCTTATCCATGGAATGGAACTCAAACTAGTGGGCAGCTTGCACATGACTTTGTGGGTAATCGATGTAGCATTCACGCGTGTGCTGCTGATGCTTCTCCGGATCCTCACTCAACCTCGGGTGGCTCCGATGTGGATCGATCGGGGACCCCAAGATTCCGGCTTGGTCGATCGGTCCTGCAACCTGTGGCTCCCATCGTTTCACCGTAAAAATCGATCGAGTTGCTGCCGCAACGTGACCGACCCGATTGCTGGGATTGTAGGCATACGGCTGGGTGGGTAATCGCCGGATCGGTGCGTTGCGCCGTCCCGTTTGTCTCGGCGTGGTCGTGTCGTGGCGAACTGCTAGGAGGGAGGGATCTGTTGGTACCGTCCATGACGACTAAATTTGTCCCCGTGCAATTTGTGGCTCTACGTACGGTTCCGCAGAGTTTATAGCTAGCCTGTCAGGTGTCGGCTCGGCTAGAAGGCCGCAGTCATACCAAAGCAAAATAGGGTACTGATTTTTCTTTTAAATAAAGGAGGTTTTGCAAGAAAGATCCGGACCTACTTTACAGCAACTCAGGAAGTACAAAGCTCCTCGGAAATCGCTGTCGACTAGATGGACGAGGAGGCAGATGCACCTCACTGCCACGATCAAGATCGCCGTCGATGAGGTGGACGAGGAGGCGGATATGCCTCAGTATTTGTCCCGCACAACGGCGCCATAAGCACCATAGCGTCGCTAAAGTTGACCAAACCCTAGCTTTAGGGATAAAGTACAGCGCCAAGCGCAAGTCGAAGGCTTGCACCTCCTCCCGCCACGGGAGCACCGAGCAACAGAGGTGGGGACCGACCCATTGATTTCGGATAGAATACAAGATAAATGGCGGCGGCTAGGGTGGAACCCTAGATCGCCTCCTACTTCTTTTCGTGGATGAAAAAATGCTGCTCGCTCCACCAAATAACATGCCGCCCTGAAAGGTAACTCATGCTCAATTGATGACCGTCTCTTGAAGAAATTGATGTGTCTGATCGCAAGGCAAGTGCCAATATGAAAAGAAGCTTAGAACATGTCCAACCATACCAATAGAGTTTTTCTATTCATGTGGTCGTATGAGATGAAATAGTCTCCTCCCCTACGGCGAGTCCCTGTCGTTGGTGTCACTGTATCAGTGGATTGCAGCAAGCATAGAGGAGATATGAACCAATTCGTGTCCGAGAAGGACCGGCCCCTCCTTTTTTGCGCGCAGAGAAAAGAAAGGTAACAGGTCATATCCAACTTTATATATCCAGCAATCAGTCAATCAAGGCCATGATCAGGTTATACGCAAGGATTTGGATTTCGTTTTCAGAAATTTACCGGCCCTGGCCGAGATGGGCGAAATTCGCCCATTTCGGTATTTCTCGGTCAATCTCGGACGAAAATAGAGAAACAAAATTTGAATCTGCTAAGGGAATTCGACCAAATTTGGTCCAAAATTTGAATTTCTAGGAAATTTTTGACAAATGGTTGACTTTTTAGAAAAATTCATAAAAAATCCTCAAAATTCAGTAGATTTCGTCTGGGAAATTATCTTACCGGTCCTGACCGAAATGGGCGAAATTCGGACGAAATTCGAATTTTCCGGACGAAATCCAAATCGCTGGTTATACGGCACATCATGCACTCAATGCTTCCCTGTTAGTTACCCTCTCCGTTATAGTAGTAGTACCAAAAGATTATGTCGAGTACAAATTGGGTACTTTGATTAGAACCTAGCACAAGACTGGTCTCGATCGTCTTAACCACGTTTTCGTGGGCGATTTCTCGATGTAGCCATGCACTGAAACGACCCAATTCGATCCGGGCGTGAAAGTTTCTTCAGCCGGCCCTCTCCGGAGGGTTGTCCTTAATTAAAGGACGCCTGGCCTGATGTCTAAATAAAAGTTCGATTGATGAGAGGGAATCGCAGATGATGACAGGTACAAGGAAACAAAAGGGTACGAGCTCACAAGTTGTGCATGCCATGGCTCACGTACTACGTACCGGCAAAAAGTCGAGGCAAGCGAACAAACCCCTTTTCTTCCATGACCCCATCAACACCATGATTCCCGTGCTCGCCTTTTGCACGGTACGCTTTCCGTTCCTTTTCTCCCGTCAATACGTGCCAAGGCTAATTGATCGTGCCATCATCGACGTCGCTTCCGATTCACCCAGGCGCCAATGCTGCAGAGGAGAACGCGTGTTAGGACACACAAACGGCTTAGCTACTCTTGACCCGGGGCAGGCCTAGCGGTCCAACATAAATATTTGATAGCTTTTGTACTTATAGATAAACAAAAATAATTTACATAGTGTAAATTAAAGGATAAAAATTCAAAATTAAATAAGAAAAACCCTAGCTACTAGCATTCCGCCACTAGCGCCTAGTCATCCTTCCTAAGGTCCATGCAACCCCCAGGGCCATGGTAGCGGAGGAGGTATACCCGGTGTCGCTAGGGCAGATGTTGGCGCGGGAGGTGGCTTGCGCATCTGGCTGCGAGATGGGGTGACCGACAACGTCACAAAGTTGCACTGCGCCAGCGCGGACCCCCGCAACTCGGCGGCAAGGCTGTGCCACATGGCGAGCTCATCGAGCTCGTGATGAGCTTGCTCTAGGTGATAGCCATCTCCATGACCTCCTTCCTTAGCCCGGGTGGCTGGACCTCCTCCGGGTTGACAACCAGTAGCTCGAGTGGCCCGCCTCCTTGTCGTCCTCGCCGTAGTTGCTGCCTTGGGAACCCATGTAGCCTCGGCTCAAGTAGAGAGCCATGGGCCACCTCCGCGAAAGAACAAGGCCTGGTGGTCATTCCGTTGATTCTTGAGCGGAGAGGACTTGCCCATGGCGTGCGTCGATCTCTAGGTTTGGAGAAGGGTGATGAAGCCTCGCAATGGCGTGGAAAAAATGGTTGCTTCTGCATGTCCTAAAAAAACATGAGGGCGGATTGCGATCAATGCCTACCACGAAAACGTAGCGCTGCCCGTCAGCGTGGCGCATAGAACGCGAAGCTAGGGCTATTAATCGCGGCGCAGAGGGTGACGCCGATGCCACCCCGCTAGCCATGCCGCGCAGAAGGAGAAGCGGGCGCAGATATTACCAGGCGAGTCCAAGCCAGCAGCAGGAGGACATGCACGGGTTTTACGATGTGTTTGGGGCGACGCATTTGCTCCCAAATTTAGGCTGCAAATATATCGGCACACTGCACAGATAAGTTAGTTCGTTTGCGACCGGAGTTTTTCCTGTATTTCTATCCGCATATGGACAGAAAAGAACCGCGTGGATGCGTTTAAGTTGGGCCATGGACTTAGCTCGTAACCCGTGCAAAACCCCTCTCGAGTGGCACTGGCGATAGACGCCGATCATCATTCGATGGAAGCATGGAGATCGGCGAGGCACACATGATGGGTGAGTGGATGGTACGTCGGCATCCATTGATCGGGCGTCCGGCCCGGGGCCCGCCTACCGGAGTACGTAGAGACCACCGTACGTCGCTGCGCGGAGGGGGCCCTCGTGCCGGGCGCGCCGTGCGTTGGCCGGCCCGGCAGGAAGATGAATGCGGATCATTGCATGCATGTAGCCAACTGATGGATTGGATCATGGCTTGCGTTGCGTTTGCGTTGATGGGAGCAGGCAGGCATGTAGGTGTGTGCCCTCCCTGACCCTGATTGCTTTCGTGCGTGTGCGTGCATGGTCCATTCTCCCTTGGTGGTGGGTTCATGAACCATGAGTGTCTGATTAGGTCTAACACCTATCCGATAAGCAACTAGTCATGATGATCCAGGAAGCGCTAACTGCTTTTGTAGTACATATGCCCAAGGAGGACGTGCACTCTGAAATTTCTGAAAATATCTGATCTACCAAGCAAGAAATTCACAAGTTTTCTGAAGCTGGATCAGCCAAGATCTCTGTAACAACCACCGCAAAAGTTATCTGAAAATGGCCTAACATCGGTACCCACTGCTGAAAAGGGCTTAAACGACTACTACACCGATCGGTGATGGATGACCCATTCAGAGTTGCAGTACGTGGTGGTGGGGTTGCTGCGAAAATGCTCCCCGCTCGCATCCAAGCCGCAAGCCCGCAAGGGCACAACCAACGCCAAGGGCGGGCACTGTTTTCTGAATAACCACCCCGCCAGCAAGAGAATTTTTGATGCCCCCAACGTCCAATCCACTGCTGCGAAGAACTGATCAATCGGACTGCTTCTCGGCCCGTTGGTTGGTGGGGCGTGGCCAAGATTGGTGTGGGAATCGTGGAGAGGCCAGGGCCAGCCGCTGTGCGTGATGGGAAATAATGGATATCAGTTCAGTTGCGTCCATGCCTCTGCAGAGCAGCGCCGGCCATGACAGGGGCCTATGGCGCAGGTCTGATCTACCTATGGCGCATCAAAGAGTCTTCGAACTCTGAGCGTAGCGCAAGCATGGGAGATACTGCTATTCAGATCAGGGGCTCCTGTTCTCTGCCGCGCCGATCAATGGTAGCCTACACTCCTACAGGCAGACCTACGCCCCGGCACTCCGGTGAAGACGCTGCCGCCGAATGCCCTTTCTTCAGATGTTTTGAGATGAAGAGCGAAAACCAAATGGAACACATCTCATGGCGCGAGTCAGGAAAATATAATCATTTTACATGCCTGTAGGGCTTGCAAAATTTCAGTTCAGCTCTTCCGATTCCTGTGATCTACCCAGAGACCCAACTTTTTTTTTTTGAGAATCCCCAGAGACCCAACTTGTGTCAGTTATTCAGCTCAATGCCTAATCCACAGTCGGCCCATGAGGGGTTTTCACAGGGCCTACTACGGATTGACGCAACGGGATCACATATATGCCGACCTGTGCGACCTGAAACTCGCGCTGCACACCCCAGGCGGGAGTATTGCGCCGGCCTGCACAGGCCTTTTTCCTTTCTTAATTAGATTTTATTTTATTTTTTTATCTTCTCTGTTTTCTTTTTTTAATCTGAAATTTATTGAAATTCGAAGTTTTCTAGACATGGAAGTATTTTATATTTGCACATCTTAATTTTTTTGATATTTTTATAAGTTGAACAGTTTCTAAAATAATAACAATTTTGAATCATTTTTTCAAATCTAAACAATTTTTTAAAAGTAGTTTTTTGTAAAAAAAATCATAAGAATATTTTAAAATCTGAATATTTTAAATAGAAAAATTCATAAATGATTTTTTTAAAGAATAAAGAAATACCAGAAAAGTAAAGCAGAAAAGCGGACGAAAAAACACCCAAAAATTCAAATAGGGAAACTAGATAGAAAAACCGCACAAAAAATCAAACAGGAAAAACCGAACATAAAAACACAAAAACAGATAATGTGCATTGCTAGTCGGCACATAGGAATTCACGCAACCAAGGCGGCACTCCATGTAGTATATAACAACATGGAAAATATGCAACATCTATTTGAGATGTAGGAACATTTTTCAAAAAGCAAAGAATGCCACCTTTTTTAGAAACGTGAATACTATTTTACCTACATAAACAATTTTATTGTATGGACCAATAACCACTAATTTATTTCATGCATATTCAAAAATATGTTCATAATTTGAAAAAAAACTTGTTTGCGGGCTTCAATAAATTGCTCACAGGGTAAAAGAAATTCATGCGGTTTGACAAAATGTTATGGGGTCCTAAAAACTATTCACGGATCATTTTTTGAAAATGTTCATGCAGTTAAAGAAAAGTTTTTCCATAAGTCATACATATTTACATGGAAATAAAAATAATGTTCTGCAAATTGTAAACTAATAGAAATTAGTAGTTGAAAAGAAAATGCACGGGAACAAAATTTTAGAAGTTGATAAACATGTCCATACACGCTTCAGGTCAGTAGAAAAATAATACACACGAGGCAAAAATTCAGAAGATAGATCGGGCTCATATGCTCCTGCCATAGTAGAAAAATCAAAGAAAATAGTCACCAAAGTTAAATAAATAAGAACCGAGTCTTTTTTGTAATGAACATGAACATGAACATGTGTTCTAAGTTCTGAGTCCATGCAATGTTGTAGCCAGAAAAGACTGCGGTGGTCTATGCAAAACAAAACAAGTTTTTAGAGCAGTCAGTTCTGTTTTTCTTTCACATACTACCACTACACATGCCTTTCCCCTGCGAAATTTTGTGTACAGTTAGAACAAACATTCATGGTCATTGTAAAAAAATAGTTTTTTAAATATTTTTTGCTATTTTATTTGACTTTACTATTCACGTAGAAGCATATGAGACAAGCCAAAATTGATTAGTGGCAGTGGGACTCGCTCAAAGCACATGGAGAGTAGATCATGGTGATGCCGCAAAATATTTGTTGACTTAAATAGAACTTATGTGCAGAATTGAATCACAGCAGGGGAAGCCATCATCACCGATGCCTCAGTGATCTTGTTCCTCAATGAATCCTTTTCCTCGCAACTTCGTGGATACGTAGAAGGACGAACCACGGCGTGAGGAAACATGTCACCGCAGGGTTTGCACACCTTCCTGTCATGTAGAGACACCTCCTTGATGTTCACCGCAGCTTCCATGGCACGCCTGATGTATCTCATGAAGTTGCCGTCAAACTCGAAGCCATAGATGGTTAGCTTGCCAAGATTCTTGTGCTTGAACTTTGGACCAGATTGCTCCCACTTCACATCCGTTTTCTTGGTGCGAGTCTTTTGTGACTCACTTCCACACTTGTGATCCCGTACAGAGATGCAAAGGTCCTCTACGGATGGTGCAGCTTGAAGAAGGAACATTGTCCAAGCGATAGCACATTCTTCCGGAAGATTGTCCAGATTCACAGACTGCAGTTGGCCGAGCAGAGGAGCGAGCACTCTAGGGCATTCTGGTTGAATCCAAATCTTTTCACTTCGAAAATCAAGATACAGATCTCTTACAGCGGGGGCATTAGCAAGCAGCTGGCTTATCATGAGGGTCATGTCTGGAAGACCTTCATTAGCAAGGCTTAGCTTTGAAAGCTGAGGGACAAAACCAAGAACCAAGGGCTTTTCATCACAGGGCCAATTATCGTACCTCATTCGTTGGAGCTTTCGACAGTCGAGCTCCACGGTTTTGAATTCCCCATAGGTAATATCAATCTCAATGAGTCTAGCATGTTCAACATGCAGCACCAACCGAAACCCCGCATCACACTCGAAGAAAGACAATGACTCCAGCAGCTTGCAAGTGCTAAGGATATTGGGTATGTCTGATTCACCAAACCTCATATTCTGCAGTTTAAGTCGCGTGAGACCAGCAAATGCATCCTGACAATCAGCAACAAACGTACTGAACTGCTTGCCAAAGTTCAGGAAATCGGCATGAGTGCAATAAAAAGAATTCTGGGGCGTCACGACTTCAAACTCAGCTTTGTCCAGTATCTGCGTCGCCATCGCCATGCCAACAGATTTGCCAATTGAGCGACAATCGTTAGGAGTCAAGACGAATCTTTTTTTTTCGATAAAGGAGCATAGCTCCAGCCTCTGCATCAATAGATGCACACGGCTTGCTTTATTAAAACCAAGTATGAAGTCGCAACCAATTCATAGTCACTTATTACAATCACAGAATAGCTAAGGTCGATACAAGAATCAACCAGCTGAAAATATGGCAAACAGAAAAGCTATGCATTTGCTATTCTATTAAGATGCCGCCACCCAGTAGCCTGGAAAAAGAAGTCCTGAGCAACCACTAGCATCCGGTTGCATCCAATAACCATATCCTCCCGCTGCTCCAGTGGGAGAAGTAAAACCCATAGTTGAATTGAATGGGCAGCTCGCCGGATAACCTGCAAAAAATTAGTTCCACTTTGTTTGTTAAAGATAATATCATTTCTAGTTTTCCAAATCGCTCAACAAAGAGCTGAAACACCAATTCGAATTTTCTGTTTGTCTTCTTTCCTTACCCCATTCAGCCATCTACCAAACATATTAGTAATATTAGCTGGTGGAGGAATGTTATAAGCAAGGTACATCATACGCCAAATTATCTTCGCAAAAGGACACTGAAGAAAAAAATGATTAACAGTTTCTGTGGAATCACAAAAACAACATTTTTGACATCCTTTCCACTTCCGTTTAGCTAAATTATCCTTAGTTAAAAGCACTTTATTACTAAGGAACCACATAAATTTTTTAACTTTTAATGGAATCTTTATCTTCCATAAATATCTGCGAAGATAAATAGTATGGCCATTCATCCAATCAAGGTACATAGACTTGACCGAAAAAAATACCCGAATCCGTAAGCTTCCAAATAAACTTATCAGGCTCATATGTTAATTCAATTGTAATTAATCGTTGGCATAGATGTAACCACTGTATCCACTTATTATCATTCAACCCTCTTCTAAAAGAAAATTAATAGGATTAGTAGCAAACACAGTCGATATTAACACATTCTTATGTTGAACAATATTATATAATGCCGGATATTGATGGGATAGTGGAGTATCTCCCAACCACACATCCTCCCAGAACCTAACAGATGTTCCATCCCCTACTCGGAAATAACCTCTCTGGAAGAAATCATCTTTAACATGCATCAGACCCTTCCAAAAAGGAGAATCAGTCGGTTTGACTTCCACTTGTGCAAGTGTTTTATTTTTAAGGTACTTGTTACATAAAAGCTGCTGCCACATACCCTCCTCTGAAAGAAGTTTAAACAGCCATTTTCTTACTAAACATTTGTTCTTTAATTCCAATACTTCAATTCCCAACCCACCTTGATCCTTTGGTCTACACAGAATATTCCATCTAGATAGTCTATATTTTTTCTTGTGTTCATGAGATTGCCAGAAAAAATTGGATCTATAAAAATCTAACCTCTTCCTCACCCCAATTGGGATTTCCAAGAATGAAAGCATAAACATTGGAAGACTTGTGATAACCGAATTAATGAGAACCAACCTATCACCATAAGACAACAATTTACTACGCCAACACCCCAATTTAGAGGCAAACCTCGCTTCTATAGGATTCCACTCCGCATTCCTCAAAGTCCTATAATGTACCGGAATCCCTAAGTACTTCAATGGTAAAGTTCCAGACTCACACCCAAAAATGTGTCTGTACTGTTCCTCTGTATCCTTTGCCTTGCCAAATGCAAATATTTCACTCTTACGGAAGTTTATCTTTAAACCCGATAGTTGTTCAAAAATGCATAGGATTAATTTCATATTAACTGCCTTAGCAATATCATGTTCCAAAAATAAAATTATATCATCCACATACTGTAAAATAGAGATTCCACCGTCAATGAGATGAGGCAACAAACTCCCTACTTTACCATCATCCTTAGCCCTCACAATCAGAATCGCTAACATATCAGCGACAATATTGAAAAGAATTGGGGATAAAGGGTCTCCCTGGCGTAATCCCTTCCTGGTTTGAAAATTATGCCCAATAACATCGTTGACCCTTATACCAACACTCCCGCCTGATGGCGTGTAACTCACACGTTCGTTGGGAACCCCAAGAGGAAGGTATGATGCGCACAGTAGCAAGTTTTCCCTCAGAAAGAAACCAAGGTTTAATCGAACCAGGAGGAGCCAAGAAGCACGTTGAAGGTTGATGGTGGCGAAATGTGATGCGGCGCAACACCGGGGATTCCGGCGCCAACGTGGAACCTGCACAACACAACCAAAGTACTTTGCCCCAACGAAACAGGTGAGGTTGTCAATCTCACCGGCTTGCTCTGTAACAAAGGATTAACCGTATTGTGTGGAAGATGATTGTTTGCGAAGAAAATAGTAAAGAACAATTGCAGTAAATTGTATGCGATGTAAAGAATAGGACCGGGGTCCACAGTTCACTAGAGGTGTCCCTCCCATAAGATAAAAGCATGTTGGGTGAACAAATTACAGTCGGGCAATTGACAAATAGAGAAGGGCATAACAATGCATATACATGATATGATAAATATAGTGAGATTTAATTGGGCATTACGACAAAGTACATAGACCGCCATCCAACCGCATCTATGCCTAAAAAGTCCACCTTCGAGGTTATCATCCGAACCCCATTCGGTATTAAGTTGCAAAGCAACAGACAATTGCATTAAGTATGGTGCGTAATGTAATCGACAACTACATCCTTAGACATAGAATCAATGTTTTATCCCTAGTGGCAACAAGCACATCACAACCTTAGAACTTTCCGTCCATCGTCCCAGGTGTCAATGAAGGCATGAACCCACTATCGAGCATAAATACTCCCTCTTGGAGTTAAGAGTAAAAACTTGGCCGAGCCTCTACTAATAACGGAGAGCATGCAAGATCATAAACAACACATAAACAATAGATTGATAATCACCATAACATAGTATTCTCTATTCATCGGATCCCGACAAACACAACATATAGTATTACGGATAGATGATCTTGATCATGTTAGGCAGCTCACAAGATCCAACAATGAAGCACAATTAGGAGAAGACGACCATCTAGCTATCGCTATGGACCCATAGTCCGGGGGTGAACTACTCACTCATCACTCCGGAGGCGACCATGGCGGTGTAGAGTCCTCCGGGAGATGAATCCCCTCTCCGGCCAGGGTGCCGGAGGCGATCTCCTGAATCCCCCGAGATGGGATTCGCGGCGGCGGCGTCTTTGGAAGGTTTTCCGTATCGTGGCTCTCGGTACTGGGGGTTTCGCGACGGAGGCTATTTGTAGGCGGAAGGGCAAGTCAGGGGGCCACACGAGGGCCCCACATGACAGGCCACGCGGCCAAGACCTAGGCCGCGCCGCCTGTTGTGGCGGCGCCTCGTGGCCCCACTTCCTTTCCTCTTCGGTCTTCTGGAAGCTTCGTGCAAAAATAGGACCCTGGGCGTTGATTTCGTCCAATTCCGAGAATATTTCGTTACTAGGATTTCTGAAACCAAAAACAGCAGAAAACAACAACTGGCTCTTCGGCATCTTGTTAATAGGTTAGTTCCGGAAAATGCGTAAATACGACATATAATGTGCATAAAACATGTAGATATCATCAATAATGTAGCATGGAACATAAGAAATTATCGATACGTTGGAGACGTATCGGCATCCCCAAGCTTAGTTACGCTCGTCCCGAGCGGAGTAAAACGATAACAAAGATAATTTACGAAGTGACATGCCATCATAACCTTGATCATACTATTTGTAAACATATGTAATGAATGCAGCGATCAAAACAATGGTAATGACATGAGTAAACAAGTGAATCATAAAGCAAAGACTTTTCATGAATAGTACTTCAAGACAAGCATAAATAAGTCTTGCATAAGAGTTAACTCATAAAGCAATAAATCAAAGTAAAGGTGTTGAAGCAACACAAAGGAAGATTAAGTTTCAGCGATTGCTTTCAACTTATAACATGTATATCTCATGGATATTGTCAGCATAAAGTAATATAACAAGTGCAATATGCAAGTATGTAGGAATCAATGCACAGTTCACACAAGTGTTTGCTTCTTGAGGTGGAGAGAGATAGGTGAACTGACTCAACAATAAAAGTAAAAGAAAGGTTCTTCAAAGAGGAAAGCATCGATTGCTATATTTGTGCTAGAGCTTTTATTTTGAAAACATGAAACAATTTTGTCAACGGTAGTAATAAAGCATATGAGTTATGTAAATTATATCTTACAAGTTGCAAGCCTCATGCATAGTGTACTAATAGTGCCCGCACCTTGTCCTACTTAGCTTGGACTACCGGATCTTCACAATGCACATGTTTCAACCAAGTGTCACAAAGGGTACCTCCATGCCGCCCGTACAAAGGTCTAAGGAGAAAGCTCGCATTTTGGATTTCTCGCTTTTGATTATTCTCAACTTAGACATCCATACCGGGACAACATGGACAACAGATAATGGACTCCTCTTTAATGTATAAGCATGTGGCAACAATTATTATTCTCATATGAGATTGAGGATATATGTCCAAAGCTGAAACTTCAACCATGATTCATGGCTTTAGTTAGCGGCCCAATGTTCTTCTCTAACAATATGCATGCTCCAACCATTAAGGTGGTAGATCCCTCTTACTTCAGACAAGACGGACATGCATAGCAACTCACATGATATTCAATAAAGAGTAATTGATGGTGTCCCCAGAAGCATGGTTATCGCACAACAAGCAACTTAATAAGAGATAAAGTGCATAAGTACATATTCAATACTACGATAGTTTTTAAGGCTATTTTGTCCCATGAGCTATATATTGCAAAGGTGAATGATGGAATTTTAAAGGTAGCACTCAAGCAATTTACTTTGGAATGGCGGAGAAATACCATGTAGTAGGTAGGTATGGTGGACACAAATGGCATAGTAGTTGGCTCAAGGATTTTGGATGCATGAGAAGTATTCCCTCTCGATACAAGGTTTAGGCTAGCAAGGTTATTTGAAGCAAACTCAAGGATGAACCGGTGCAGCAAAACTCACATAAAAGTCATATTGTAAACATTATAAGACTCTACACCGTCTTCCTTGTTGTTCAAAACTTAATACTAGATATTATCTAGACCTTAGAGAGACCAAATATGCAAATCAAATTTTAGCAAGCTCTTTGTATTTCTTCATTAATAGGTGCAAAGTATATGATGCAAGAGCTTAAACATGAGCACAACAATTGCCAAGTATCACATTATCGAAGACATTTTAGAATTACTACATGTAGCATTTTCCAATTCCAACCATATAACAATTTTAACAAAGAAGAAACTTCGCCAAGAACATTATGAGTAAAGCCTAAGGACATATTTGTCCATATGCAACAGCGGAGCGTGTCTCTCTCCCACAAAGTGAATGCTAGGATCCATTTTATTCAAACAAAAACAAAAACAAAAACAAACCGACGCTCCAAGTAAAGAACACAAGATGTGACTGAATAAAAATATAGTTTCGAGGGAGGAACCCGATGATGTTGTCGATGAAGAAGGGGATGCCTTGGGCATCCCCAAGCTTAGACGCTTGAGTCTTCTTAAAATATGCAGGGGTGAACCACGGGGGCATCCCCAAGCTTAGAGCTTTCACTCCTCTTGATCATAGTATATCATACTCCTCTCTTGACCCTTGAAAACTTCATTCACACCAAACTTCAAGCAAACTCATTAGAGGGTTAGTGCACAATTAATAATTCACATATTCAGAGGTGACACAAACATTCTTTTCACTTCTGGACATTGCATAAAGCTACTGGACATTAATGGATCAAAGAAATTCATCCAACATAGCAAAAGAGGCAATGCGAAATAAAAGGCAGAATCTGTCAAAAACAGAACAGTCCGTAAAGACGAATTTTAAAATGGCACCAGACTTGCTCAAATGGAAAAACTCAAAACTAATGAAAGTTGCGTACATATCCGAGGATCACGCTCGTAAATTGGCAGATTTTTTCGAATTTTCTACAGAGACTTGTGCCCAGATTCGTGACGAGACAGCAATGCTGTTTCTCGCGCAGCGATCCCAAATATAACATCAACTATAACATAGAAACTTTACTTGGCACAAAAACATGATAAGGAGAGGTTGCTACAGTAGTAAACAACTTCCAAGACTCAACAAAACAAAAATTGCTGTAGTAAAATAAACACATGGGTTATCTCCCAAGAAGCGCTTTTCTTTAACGCCTTTCAGCTAGGCGCAGAAAGTGCAAATCAAGTAACATCGAGAGTAGAAGCATCAACATCATAACCAGGGGTATTGGGAGTTTTCTCAACCAAGCATAGTATATTGGATACATAAGTTTTAGAGTCTCCCTTTTCATTAGTCTTGGGCTTGCTATTCTCATCGAACAAATTTTCAGGAACAAACCAAGCATAGTTATTTTCTAGTGCATCATTCATAGCTAGGAGTTTACATGGTATTGGTGCTTTGATCTCCCAACCATCATTAATATTATTAGTGTACCTTATTCTATCCATGTCCATTTTTTCAAGGAGACCAATAAAATTAGTATGAGAACCTAGCATATTAAATTTAGCAAAGACCTTTCTAGCCTCTCTTGCTAGACCACCAAATTCTCTAAGAAGAGTTTCTAAAACAAAATCTTTCTTTTCCCCTTCTTCCATATCACCGAGTGTAAGAAACATGTGTTGGATTATAGGATTGAGATTAACAAATTTAGTTTCCAACATACGAACTAAAGCGACGAGCAGCAATTTCATAGGTAGGTGCAAGTTCTACCAAGTGTCTATCTTCAAAATCTTCGATAATACTAACATGATTGAAAAATTCTTCTATATTATTTCTCCCAACTATAGACCCACGTCCTACCGGTATGTCTTTTGTGGTAAAATTAAAAGGAAACATGATGCAATAAGCAAAAAGTAAACTAGGCAAACAAAGTAAAAACGAGTAACTAATTTTTTTGTGTTTTTGATATAGAGAGCAAGACAGTAAATAAAGTAAAACTAGCAACTAATTTTTTTGTGTTTTGTTTAGGTGCAGCAAACAAAGTAGTAAATAAAATAAAGCAAGACAAAAACAAAGTAAAGAGATTGAGAAGTGGAGACTCCCCTTGCAGCGTGTCTTGATCTCACCGGCAACGGCGCCGAAAAAGAGCTTGATGGCGTGTAACTCACACGTTCGTTGGGAACCCCAAGAGGAAGGTATGATGCGCACGGTAGCAAGTTTTCCCTCGAGAAAGAAACCAAGGTTTAATCGAACCAGGAGGAGCCAAGAAGCACGTTGAAGGTTGATGGTGGCGAAATGTGATGCGGCGCAACACCGAGGATTCCGGCGCCAACGTGGAACCTGCACAACACAACCAAAGTACTTTGCCCCAACGAAACAGTGAGGTTGTCAATCTCACCGGCTTGCTGTAACAAAGGATTAACCGTATTGTATGGAAGATGATTGTTTGCGAAGAAAATAGTAAAGAAAAATTGCAGTAGATTGTATGCGATGTAAAGAATAGGACCGGGGTCCACAGTTCACTAGAGGTGTCTCTCCCATAAGATAAAAGCATGTTGGGTGAACAAATTACAGTCGGGCAATTGACAAATAGAGAAGGGCATAACAATGCATATACATGATATGATAAATATAGTGAGATTTAATTGGGCATTACGACAAAGTACATAGACCGCCATCCAACTGCATCTATGCCTAAAAGTCCACCTTCAGAGTTATCATCCGAACCCCATTCGGTATTAAGTTGCAAAGCAACGGACAATTGCATTAAGTATGGTGCGTAATGTAATCGACAACTACATCCTTAGACATAGAATCAATATTTTATCCCTAGTGGCAACAAGCACATCACAACCTTAGAACTTTCGTCACTCGTCCCAGGTGTCAATGAAGGCATGAACCCACTATCGAGCATAAATACTCCCTCTTGGAGTTAAGAGTAAAAACTTGGCCGAGCCTCTACTAATAACGGAGAGCATGCAAGATCATAAACAACACATAAACAATAGATTGATAATCACCATAACATAGTATTCTCTATTCATCGGATCCCGACAAACACAACATATAGTATTACGGATAGATGATCTTGATCATGTTAGGCAGCTCACAAGATCCAACAATGAAGCACAATTAGGAGAAGACGACCATCTAGCTACTGCTATGGACCCATAGTCCAGGGGTGAACTACTCACTCATCACTCCGGAGGCGACCATGGCGGTGTAGAGTCCTCCGGGAGATGAATCCCCTCTCCGGCGAGGGTGCCGGAGGCGATCTCTCGAATCCGCCGAGATGGGATTCGCGGCGGCGGCGTCTCCGGAAGGTTTTCCGTATCGTGGCTCTCGGCATGCGGGGGTTTCGCGACGGAGGCTATTTGTAGGCGGAAGGGCAAGTCGGGGGGCCACACGAGGGCCCCACATGACGAGGGCCGCGCGGCCAAGACCTAGGCCGCGCCGCCCTGTTGTGGCGGCGCCTCGTGGCCCCACTTCCTTTCCTCTTCGGTCTTCTGGAAGCTTCGTGCAAAAATAGGACCCTGGGCGTTGATTTCGTCCAATTCCGAGAATATTTCGTTACTAGGATTTCTGAAACCAAAAACAGCAAGAAAACAAGAATCGGCTCTTCGGCATCTTGTTAATAGGTTAGTTCCAGAAAATGCGTAAATACGACATATAATGTGCATAAAACATGTAGATATCATCAATAATGTAGCATGGAACATAAGAAATTATCGATACGTTGGAGACGTATCACCGCCCTGCACAAATTGTTTTATTCTATCGCACCAAATAGGATCAAAACCCTTCATACGAAGAACTTGTTGCAAAAAGGGCCATTTAACCTTATCATACGCCTTTTCAAAGTCAATTTTAAAAATCACCCCATCAAGTTTTCTTCTATGCATTTCATGTATCGTCTCATGTAGAACTACCACTCCCTCTAGAATATGTCTTCCAGGAATAAACACCGTCTGTGTAGGTCGAATTACTTTTTGCGCCACCTCAGTGGTACGGTTTGTCGCAACTTTAGTAAAAAATTTGAAACTCACATTGAGCAAGCATATGGGCATATATTGTTGAATCTGAGTTGCATTTTCTTTTTTAGGCAGTAAAGTAATCACCCCAAAATTCAGCTTGTATAGAGGCAAATCCCCCTTTTGAAAGCTCTCAAATAAAGCCATCAGATCATTTTTAATGACCCCCCAAAAGTGTTGATAGAACTCCGCAGGGAATCCATCCGGTCCAGGTGATTTATTATGTTCCATTTGGAAAATAGCGTCATGAACCTCCTCCATCGAGAAGTTCTCAACTAACACTCTATTCTCCTCCGCTGACAATTGCGGAATATCTTCGGTTCTGTCTTCATATAACGAAACCGAATTAGGCTCAGGATTACCAAACAACTTTTTATAATACTCTGAAATGTATACCCTCAGATTATCATCTCCGACAATGACACCCTCTTCTTGTTCAAGTTGGTAAATTTTCTTTTTTCTATGCTTCCCATTAGCTCTAAGATGAAAGTATTTAGTATTGTCACCCCCTTCCTGGATGTACTTTACTTTAGCCCTTTGCGCCCATTTAATCTCTTCCTCGCGACAGAGCTTATTCAACTTTTCATTAGCTTGTTTTAATTCATTGCGCTCCACTATTGACAACGGCATTGTTTCTCCCTTAATGTCCAACATGTCTATAATGTTTAACAGTCGTTCCTTTTCCTTCTTATATTTTCCACTTAAATTCTTTGCCCAACCTCGTAAAAAACGGCGCAAATGCCTAATTTTGTTTTGCCATGTTTGAATTGGTGTTTTTCCAAAGGGCCGACTGCCCATTCAGTTGCAATGAGCTCATAGAACCCGTCCTGTTCTAACCAAGCCAACTCAAACGAGAAACGCGGTTTATTTCCTATATGTGCCTGAACCCCGGCGTCTATCAAGAGCGGGGTATGATCCGATCCAGAGCGAGTTAACGCCCGAACAATGACCAAGGGGAATTTCTGTTCTCACTCTACACTCGCAAGAACTCTATCCAATTTTTCGTATGTAGGGGTCTCTCTTCTACTTGCCCAGGTAAATTGCCGGCCAGACAAGGCAATTTCCCGTAGATTAAGATTCTCAATTATCGCATTAAAAATAAAAGGCCAGCGTGGATTAAAATTGTCATTACTTTTATCCTCTGGTTTTCTCAAAATATTAAAGTCCCCGGCTAATAACAAAGGTATTGTTTCAGATTCACATGTCCTCACTAATTCTGCAAGAAATTCATATTTATTTTTATCTTGTGCAGTACCATACACCGGCACAAGCAGCCACTGAAACCCATCAATTTTAGAAGTGATTGACAACTTCACACAGTAGTCTCCACTATCCACCCTATTAACCACCAAAGTGGTTGTGTTAATCCCTACTAAAATACCTCCCGATCTTCCATGAGGAGGTAAGCAAAACCATGCAAACTCCTTCCCCGCTGCTAAATCCCGTAAGAAATGTACCGTAAAATTAGACCGTCTCGTCTCAAGTAAAGCAATAAAATCGAGGTCATACTCCCTTATCGATTCCTTCACAAAAAGATGTTTTCCTGGATCTCTAAACCCCTCACTATTCCATGTCATTCCTTTAAGATTTGTCATTGTAATTTGGATGGTTTAATTCTAATACGGTTACTCCTCCTAACATTTTTCTTGTCATACGATTTCTTCTTGCGAGTTTTTCTCTCCGTAGCAATAGCCTGAGGAATGTCAACACCCTCATCTCTCATGAAGTCCTCCTCCGCTTCCAAATCGTCACATAATTCAGACGCTCGTGAAACCGCCAAACAAATAGAAGTGTCTTCAATATTTTTTCCTAAATTATCATTACATTTTAACATAACTATTGATCTATGTAGCTCATATTCTTTTATTAGCTTTGCTGATTTGATGCATTCGGAATGAGAATTACCCAAAGAAACCCCCAATGACACAGCATTATCGATGATTTGATCATCGGAGAAAGACAAAATGGAGGTTGGTTTCGGTGTAGACTTACCAATCACTGGCGTGTCAGCACGCTTGTGGGCGATCATCATCGCCCTCTCCATTTGCGTCATGTCGGCATTAGGCTGAGACCGCAGTCTTCCACTCGACCGCACATCCCGCCTCGACTCCTCCTGAATTCCCCCAAAAGCAACAATTTGCTCTTGAGTAAAGTGCACATTCTTTGGCACCTCCTTGTTCATACCAACCATAATATTTGAAGGTACAGAACCTCCCTGTAAATCATGATTCGATTGCTTAGGATTTGTGTCAGAAAAAATTTGGAACCAGACATTCAAATTGTGATTTTTTCACCTTTAGCTGTTTGACGGACGTGATTATCGTGGACTTGGGCATTTGCATGGAACTGTTGTCTCCATGCAAAGTAGGCTGAGCTGCAGCCATACCACCATTCACCGGCGACGCTGGGCCGCGCGACACAGCTGCAGGTGTCCGTGGTGTTCCTGGGCCGCACGGAGAGGCAACGTACGGCTTCCCTGGCGCATGCGAGCCGCATACCGGCGTGCCCAGACCTGCATGCCTCGGGGTGCACGCGCCATGCAGCCAGGGCTTGATCGACACCCCACTCGCCATTCCTTTGCCGGCGCTCGCAACGCCTTCGCCGACGCTCGGAGACAAAGGGTCACACACCCTTTTCAGCGTCTCAGCTGGTGCAGATTTCTGATGAGTGCAAGGAGAGATCGGCACATACCCATCACTCTCCTCCACAACCGAACTGAACAAAGAGAATAAAAGCTTAGGACTAACACAATCATTATATGAGCTAAAAAGATACATCATCATACCTTGGTGTATTCTTAGAACCAGAAACAATATTGCTCATATTTTCCCCAACACCTTCCTGACCAGACTTATACTCTTGCTCATGAACAGACTTTGCATTTGAATTTTTCTGAGAACTAGATATCTCTTTTTCCTCAGATTTTTCCCCGGTGTTTTTAGTTCTTTTAACATTTCGATCAGCCTCAGACCTTCCTTCCTTATCCTGAAGATGGGTATGAGAATCATCATCTCCACCATCCCCGGCGTCTCGGACATAGTAACATCATTGTTATTAGTATGTTGATCTCTCTCCACCTCAAACCTCAACCGAAAGAATTCATGCTTGATCTTAAGATCCCATGTGTCAGGTATAAGATTGATATCAAGACAAATAATAAACATACGCAGCACATTATTTTGCCTTGTAAAGGTAATATCAATATCTTTTGTCTTACCAAAAACATCCCCAAGTGCCCAAAGAGATAAATAATCATCAAGAGCTACAGGTGGCAGGCCATACACCCTTACCCACACATCATCAGGTACCCAAGCAGGTTGAGTCTCCTTCTTCCAAAAATCAAATAAGAGAACAATACTTGAGTCTGGAACATGAAACCTTCCAAAATGTTGCACTCTAACTAACTCCACTTTACTAGGGAAATTCACTCTGAACACCTTATCTTCCATCTGTTCCACCTCCCACTGATAATGAGGATCAAGGACAATCCATTGCAAATGTGTAATCAATTGGTCAACAGAAAGCTCGCCACCAGACACTTCCACCCTTCCCAATCTAGTATTTTCCACCCTTGGCCTAACCGAGGCAGACAAAGGTAGTTCCCAAAAAGCTAGGTCCGGGTGACCCATACCATACATAGCTATCCGAGGTTTAGGAGCACGGAGAAGTGGACAATCTTTTGTAGCATGCTCCGGTTTCTGACAACACTCACACAACACCGCCTCACAATCATTGAGGAAGTGTCCCACCTGTCGACAACGAAAACAGCTTGGCCCTTTTTTCTTAGTTGCTGCAACAAACTCCGCCTCTGTTAGACCCTCGAACTCCCCACCAGTAACACAACCAGCCACAGCCAGAAGTACATGTTCGGCCCTCTGAGCCCCCTGGTGTTGCTGCCCTTGTACATTAGCCTGGTTATTTAGCATATGCGCTGGCGTTGCCCTGGAAAAACCAGGTTGGCGCCCCACCACTGATCCCGCAGGTATGGTAGCTTCTTTGTGCATTTGCTGGGGCGCCGCCTGCTGGGTGTTCGGCGGTGTTGGATCCGGGCTGCCAGCCAATTGATGAGCAAAGGCTTCTGCCGCATCAGCAACCATCTTTTGCTGAACCTCCGTCAGACCGACGGTACTGGCAGCATACCTGCCGCTACCGTTACCCGTCCAACCAGTTGAGTTGCTATTTGATGCAAATCGCCGAACATTGTTGTTGCCATTGTATCCGTAATTCCGACGGGCATCAGCACGGCCATTATACCCCTGATAATTCCTTTGTCCTCCGCCAGAGAATTGCCGTCCCGGACCTGCCCGGAACACACCATCTGCAAAAACATTGCCTGTATGATCACCGCCCTGACCATTACCTGAGGCATCTCCGGCAGTTCCACTACGGCCACCCTCATGAAAGTTTCCACCGCGTCCTCCCCGGCCTCCTCCATCACCGGCAAAGCCTTCCTGCCAACCCGAGCCCCCACGTCCTCCATGCTGAACACGGCCACGATTCGGGAACCCTCCCCGATTGGCCATAGACAGGACAGAGGGAGAGGAGATCGGCGGCACCACACGCGCTGGCGGCTCACGGGAGGAAAAGAAACCTAAACCGTACGAAACCCCACGAGCAAATTGCGGGATTCGTAGTTTAGGTGTTTCATCGCTGATTAGATCATGGCCCATACGACCAATGCGATCCAGATCGCGAGACACGCTCATCGATGGCAACGAGCCCAAATGGCCCAAATTCTGTTTATTTGAAAAAACACAGTCTGCATCCGACCGTTTTGCTTGAGCATAACCAGATCTGGCCGGCCGACGAGCTCGACAGCGCCACCATGCTGATCGTACCCTCCTCCTACGTTGCACCTGAGTCCATTCTTCCGCGTCAAAAGATTCGAGGAGGAAGGTAGTGGGCGGCAGAATTGGTGTAACAATCTTGCATCTCCTCTCCGGTTTACCTGTAAAGGGAATGGCAGAAATCAAAGGTGAAGAAGAGGACGATGACATACCTGATCGAAGCAACATCGCAGCCTCGCGCTGACGCTGCCTCTTCTGCCACCTGCGAGCGATGGCCTATAGAGCCGATGGCATCAATGTGCATCTCTCCTCCGACGGGGTTCTGCAGAACGCAGTCGGCGACGAAGATGCATGCCCGATCGGCGTCGATGGCACGTCCTCACCGGAGTCGTCTCCGGGAGAGATCGCCCAGAACCGTCCTCCGGTCGCCCCCAATGGCCCTCCGGAAATCGCGCTCATATTCTGACACCATTCAAGACGAATCTGACCATCAGCTTCCTGATTGTGAGCAGTGGAGACCTTGTGCTAAGGATCTTGTCTATCAGCTGAGCCAAAACACCATTCATTCGAACCAAATCGCTGTCCCTGGGAACTATGACGATCTCTGAGAGCATAGCGGGCAGCTTCCGCATTTGCTTCGAGAGTACGCAGGTTCTCACAGCATCAAGTGTACCCACCCTCTCCAGAATGTTGAGGAGCAAGTCATTGGGCAGTTTGCTTAGCCTGTCCCCAATGGCAGCTGCTTTCTGCAAATCACGGCGGTGGCGGCGACGGTGACCCTTATACTTCATGGTGATCTGATCTCTAAAAAAAGAAGGCACCTTGAGTCGATGAACAAAACGCTAGGAAAATATAATCTTGAACCGATGCTCCGCCCGTGTGAGGACAAGCGTCGACACCTAGGCTGAGCTTATTATGGCTCCTCCGATCCTCATGAAAGAGGAGACAAAGACGGAGACGGACTGACGGAGGAGGCTTGACAGGAAAGAAATTGGGACCCGTGTGTTTCGCTTTGGAAGGATTCTTATTTACTGACCGTGTTCGACTGGAAAACTGATTCACAAGCATGGTATGGTCTCTACAAGTACATGAGTGTCACATAGGACATCGAGGAGCCCTAACCACGCAGTTGCTTGCTTGTGGAGGCATTTGTACTGACTACTGACCGAGCGAGATCAAAGAGAAACGTCCACGGATTACGGGCGGGGCCAGCCGGTAGAGTGGCATAGGGAAGCGTCCGCGATCTGACTCCGATGGCGAAGAACAGCATCATCTCCGCGCAGGCGAGCATCGACGTCGTCGTCGTGGACGACTCCATCTGATCGTCCACGACTACAAGCTGGGATGCTCGGTCTACAAGCTAGACGCGGACAGCTTCCGCCCGGACAAGGACCACGATCTGGACTCCAGGGCGGAGCGCCTACCAGCAGCTCACCATGCGGCGATCCGGCTGGCGTCGCCAAACGGCGAGCAGTGCGACGAGTTGGCATGCACGGGCAACAAGATCTTCGCTTTCTACCCTGGCCGCGGCACCATGGTGTACGACAGCGAGGCGGGGACGGTGGGCATATGCCCCCCTCTACTCGCCCCGAAGCACGAGTTCCTGGCTGTCGGCCACGACATCTACGCCCTCGAGAACCTTCTCACCGACTCATTGTTGTATTGTGATCCAAATTCATATACCAAAGGGAGGCTAACTTCTGACGAGCGGAGCGAGGTCCGTCGCCGGTAGGCTTGGTATGGTACGGATCGTTGGCACCGCCTATATATATATACATCTTGTAAGCCGCCGGCTAGGGTTTATCAGATTATAAGATAACCCACGGCGTTTGTAAACACTTCCTGATATAGTGAATTTTGCTGGCTGACACCCGTGGTTTTTCCCCTTTCTGTATTGGAAGGGGGTTTCCACGTTAAATCTCGTGTCTCCGCTGCGTTTTCCTTTATCGTTCTTCATTATTTGCTTGCCGCTTTTATAACAAGTGGTATCAGAGCCCGTGTTTCAATCTAGGTTTTTGCGACATGTCTTCCTTGAAATTCGATCTACCGCAGCTGGATTATACCACGAGATTTTCTCTGTGGCAAGTGAAGATGAGGGCGATCCTTACCCAATGTTCTGATCTGGATGAAGTTCTTGATGGATTTGGCAAGAAAGATGCCAAGACCTGGACCGATGATGAAAAGAGGAAAGACCGTAAGGCTTTTTCATTAATTCAGCTTCATCTATCCAACAATATCTTGCAGGAAGTGCTGGCTGAGAAATCTGTAGCGGCGCTGTGGTTGAAACTAGAATCGACCTGCATGTCCAAAGATCTAACCAGTAAGATGCACATGAAGATGAAGTTGTTCTCGCATAAGCTGCAAGAAGGTGCGTCAATGATGAATCACATATCGATCTTTAGAGAGATCGTTTCTGATTTGCTGTCCATGGAGGTAAATTATGATGATGAGGATCTCGCTCTTATACTGTTAGTCTCGTTGGCTAATTCTTTTCAAATTTTCGAGACACCTTGTTATACAGCTGTGATGAACTAACCCTTACCGAAGTTTATGAGGCCCTCCAACAGAGGAAAAGATGAAATCTATGGTGCAGGCAGACGGTTCGTCATCTAAGGCAGAAACACTACAGGTCCGAGGCAGGACCGAGACCAGAAACAACAACTACAACAGAGATAAGAGTAAGACCGACAGAGGTTGCTCAAAGTCCAAGGGACGAGATGGTAAGTTCTGCAAGTATTGTAAGAAAACTAGCCACAATATTGATGATTGCTGGAAGTTGCAGAACAAAGAGAAAAGAAACGGTAAGGCTGCTGTTGTTGTGATAATTCTGATGGCGATTGCCTAGTTGTGTTTGCTGGTTGTGTTTCTGGTAATGATGAGTGGATCTTTGATTCTGCATGTTCGTTTCATATTTGCTGTAACACAGACTGGTTCAGTTCTTATGAGTTTGTGCAGAGTGGAGATGTTGTGCGTATGGGAGATAACAACCCACGTGAGATCGTGGGCATTGGCTCCGTTTAGATCAAGATGCATGATGGCATGACACACACTCTCACAGATGTGAGACACATACCTGGCATGGCCAAAATCTGATCTCTCTCAGTACCCTTGATGTTAATGGGTACAAACACTCTGGTTCTCACGGAGTTCTGAAGGTATCAAAAGGTTATCTCGTTCACATGATTGGTGATATGAATTCTGCAAAATTATATGTTCTTAGAGGTAGCACTTTGTCTGGTATTGCTGCTGCTGTTATTCCTGATGAACCTGGTAAAACTAATCTGTGGCATATGCGTCTTGGACATATGAGTGAATATGGCATGACAGAATTGCACATGAGAGACCTGCTAGATGGCTGCAATTTGAGTAAGTTTGAGTTTTGTGAGCACTGCATTTTTGGTAAGCATAAAAGAGCTAAATTCAATGCTTCCGTTCATACCACTAAGGGATTCTAGATTATGTGCATGCTGATGTGTGGGGAACTTCCCGCAAGACTTTTCTTGGTGGTGCAAATTACATGCTTACTATCATAGATGATTACTCCAGAAAAGTGTGGCCTTTCTTTCTGAAACATAAATCTGATGTGTTTGATGCTTTTAGAAAGTGGAAAGTTATGGTAGAGAAGCAAACAGAAAAGAAAGTTAAATTACTCCGTATTGACAATGGCATGGAGTTTTGTTCTACTGTTTTCAAAGATTATTGTAGCGACGAAGGCATTGTCAGGCACCACACCATCCCATATACTCCTCAGCAGAATGGTGTGGCGGAGAGGATGAACAGAACCATCATCTCCAAGGCTCGCTGCATGTTGTCCAATGCTGGTATGCATAGACGCTTTTGGGCTGAACAAGCCTCCACCGCTTGTTACTTGATAAACATGTCACCTTGCATTCCGCTTGATAAGAAAACTCCTATTGAGCTATGGTGTGGTTCACCTTCTGATTATTCACAGTTGAGAGTTTTTGGTTGCACTGCTTATGCTCCTGTTGATAATGGAAAGCTAGAGCCCAGGGCTGTTAAGTGTGTGTTTCTTGGTTATGGTTCAGGAGTTATGGCATACAAGCTATGGAATCCTGAAACTAAGAAAGTTTCACATAGCAGGAATGTAGTCTTTAATGAGGTTGTCAGTTTTATAAGAGTTCATCTACAGATGTTACTGATGTTGTTGATTTTTCTAATAATTCTGATGATGAGCAACAGAGGATTAGCGTGCAGGTGGAGCACGTGGAGGAGAAAGAAAATGATGTTTCTGAAAATGATAACACTGTTGTTCAGCACTCACCATCTGTTTTGCAGCAAACAAATAGTTCCATTGCTGCTGATAGACCGAGGCGTAACAAAGGTCTTCGTTTAATTGAAGAATGTAATTTTGTTCATCATGCTTTGAGTTGTGCTGAACATGTGGAGCATGATACTGAACCTGCTACATATACTGAGGCAGTTGCATCCGTTGATCGTGTGAAGTGGATTTCCTGCTATGCAAGAGCAGATGCAATCCCTTGACAAGAATGGCAAATGGGATATTGTGCCCTTGCCTAAAAAAAGAAGGTTGTCCGCTGTAAGTGGATATTTAAAAGAAAGAAATGTTTGTCTTCTAATGAGCCTCCGAGGTTTAAGGCAATGTTAGTAGCAAAAGGTTTCAGCCAAATTCTAGGTATTGATTATAATGATGTATTCTCTCCGGTTGTGAAGCATAGTTCCATTCATGCATTCTTTGGTATTGTGGCTATGCGTGATCTTGAGCTTGAGCAGCTAGATGTAAAGACTGCTTTTTTGCATGGTGAGCTTGAGGAGGAGATATACATGGACCAACCTGAAGGTTTTGTTGTGCCTGGTAAGGAGGATCTTGTTTGCAAGTTGAAAAGGTCCCTTTATGGTCTGAAAAAATCTACAAGACAGTGGTATAAAAGGTTTGATTCATTTATGATTGCACATAACTTTAAGAGATCTCAGTATTATAGTTCTGTTTATATCAAGTTTGTTAATGGATCATGATACGCGTAGATGCACACGTCCGTTGGGAACCCCAAGTGGAAGGTATGATGCGTATAGAAGCAAGTTTCCCTCAGTATGAAACCAAGGTTTATCGAACCATTAGGAGCCAAGAAGCACGTTGAAGGTTGATGGTGGCGAAATGTAGTGCGGCGCAACACCAGGGATTCCGGCGCCAACGTGGAACCTGCACGACACAACCAAAGTATTTTGCCCCAACGAAACAGTGAGGTTGTCAATCTCACCGGCTTGCTGTAACAAAGGATTAACCGTATTGTGTGGAAGATGATTGTTTGCAAGAAAACGAGTAAAACAAGTATTGCGATAGATTGTATGCGATGTAAAGAATAGGACCGGGGTCCACAGTTCACTAGAGGTGTCTCTCCCATAAGATAAAAGCATGTTGGGTGAACAAATTACAGTCGGGCAATTTACAAATAGAGAAGGGCATAACAATGCATATACATGATATGATAAATATAGTGAGATTTAATTGGGCATTACGACAAAGTACATAGACCGCCATCCAACTGCATCTATGCCTAAAAAGTCCACCTTCAGGTTATCATCCGAACCCCATTCAGTATTAAGTTGCAAAGCAACAGACAATTGCATTAAGTATGGTGTGTAATGTAATCGACAACTACATCCTTAGACATAGAATCAATGTTTTATCCCTAGTGGCAACAACACATCACAACCTTAGAACTACTTTCTGTCACTGTCCCAGGTGTCAATGAAGGCATGAACCCACTATCGAGCATAAATACTCCCTCTTGGAGTTAAGAGTAAAAACTTGGCCAGAGCCTCTATTAATAACGGAGAGCATGCAAGATCATAAACAACACATAAACAATAGATTGATAATCACCATAACATAGTATTCTCTATTCATCGGATCCCGACAAACACAACATATAGTATTACAGATAGATGATCTTGATCATGTTAGGCAGCTCACAAGATCCAACAATGAAGCACAATTAGGAGAAGACGACCATCTAGCTACTGCTATGGACCCATAGTCCAGGGGTGAACTACTCACTCATCACTCCGGAGGCGACCATGGCGGTGTAGAGTCCTCCGGGAGATGAATCCCCTCTCCGGCGAGGTGCCGGAGGCGATCTCCGAATCCCCGAGATGGGATTTGCGGCGGCGGCGTCTGCGGAAGGTTTTCCGTATCGTGGCTCTCGGTCATCGGGGGTTTCGCGACGGAGGCTATTTGTAGGCGGAAGGGCAGGTCAAGAGGCGGCACGAGGGGCCCACACCATAGGTCGGCGCGGCCGGGGCCCGGGCCGCGCCGCCCTGTGGTGTCGCCACCTCGTGGCCCCACTTCGACTCTCCTTCGGTCTTCCGGAAGCTTCGTGCAAAAATAGGACCCCGGGCGTTGATTTCGTCCAATTCCGAGAATATTTCCTTACTAGGATTTCTGAAACCAAAAACAGCAGAAAACGACAATCGGCTCTTCGGCATCTTGTTAATAGGTTAGTTCCAGAAAATGCGTAAATACGACATATAATGTGCATAAAACATGTAGATATCATCAATAATGTAGCATGGAACATATGAAATTATCGATACGTTGGAGACGTATCAGCATCCCCAAGCTTAGTTCTGCTCGTCCCGAGCAGGTAAAACGATAACAAAGATAATTTCTGAATGAATGCAGCGATCAAAACAATGGTAATGACATGAGTAAACAACTGAATCATAAAGCAAAGACTTTTCATGAATAGTACTTCAAGACAAGCATAAATAAGTCTTGCATAAGAGTTAACTCATAAAGCAATAAATCAAAGTAAAGGTATTGAAGCAACACAAAGGAAGATTAAGTTTCAGCGGTTGCTTTCAACTTATAACATGTATATCTCATGGATATTGTCAACATAAAGTAATATAACAAGTGCAATATGCAAGTATGTAGGAATCAATGCACAGTTCACACAAGTGTTTGCTTCTTAAGGTGGAGGGAGATAGGTAAACTGACTCAACAATAAAAGTAAAAGAATGGTCCTTCAAAGAGGAAAGCATCGATTGCTATATTTGTGCTAGAGCTTTTATTTCGAAAACATGAAACAATTTTGTCAACGGTAGTAATAAAGCATATGAGTTATGTAAATTATATCTTACAAGTTGCAAGCCTCATGCATAGTATACTAATAGTGCCCGCACCTTGTCCTACTTAGCTTGGACTACCGGATCTTCGCAATGCCATGTTTCAACCAAGTGTCACAAAGGGGTACCTCCATGCCGCCTGTACAAAGGTCTAAGGAGAAAGCTCGCATTTTGGATTTCTCGCTTTTGATTATTCTCAACTTAGACATCCATACCGGGACAACATGGACAACAGATAATGGACTCCTCATTAATGCATAAGCATGTGGCAACAATTATTATTCTCATATGAGATTGAGGATATATGTCCAAAGCTGAAACTTCAACCATGATTCATGGCTTTAGTTAGCGGCCCAATGTTCTTCTCTAACAATATGCATGCTCCAACCATTAAGGTGGTAGATCCCTCTTACTTCGGACAAGACGGACATGCATAGCAACTCACATGATATTCAATAAAGAGTAATTGATGGTGCCCCAGAAGCATGGTTATCGCACAACAAGCAACTTAATAAGAGATAAAGTGCATAAGTACATATTCAATACTACGATAGTTTTTAAGGCTATTTTGTCCCATGAGCTATATATTGCAGAGGTGAATGATGGAATTTTAAAGGTAGCACTCAAGCAATTTACTTTGGAATGGCGGAGAAATACCATGTAGTAGGTAGGTATGGTGGACACAAATGGCATAGTAGTTGGCTCAAGGATTTTGGATGCATGAGAAATATTCCCTCTCGATACAAGGTTTAGGCTAGCAAGGTTATTTGAAGCAAACTCAAGGATGAACCGGTGCAGCAAAACTCACAAAGACATATTGTAAACATTATAAGACTCTACACCGTCTTCCTTGTTGTTCAAAACTCAATACTAGATATTATCTAGACCTTTGAGAGACCAAATATGCAAACCAAATTTTAGCAAGCTCTATGTATTTCTTCATTATGGATGCAAAGTATATGATGCAAGAGCTTAAACATGAGCACAACAATTGCCAAGTATCACATTATCCAAGACATTTTAGAATTACTACATGTAGCATTTTCCAATTCCAACCATATAACAATTTAACGAAGAACAAACTTCGCCTTGAACATTATGAGTAAAGCCTAAGGACATATTTGTCCATATGCAACAGCGGAGCGTGTCTCTCTCCCACAAAGTGAATGCTAGGATCCATTTTATTCAAACAAAAACAAAAACAAAAACAAGCCGACGCTCCAAGTAAAGAACACAAGATGTGACTGAATAAAAATATAGTTTCAGGGGAGGAACCTGATGATGTTGTCGATGAAGAAGGGGATGCCTTGGACATCCCCAAGCTTAGACACTTGAGTCTTCTTAAAATATGCAGAGATGAACCACGGGGGCATCCCCAAGCTTAGAGCTTTCACTCCTCTTGATCATAGTATATCATACTCCTCTCTTGACCCTTGAAAACTTCCTTCACACCAAACTTCAAGCAAACTCATTAGAGGGTTAGTGCACAATTAATAATTCACATATTCAGAGGTGACACAAACATTCTTTTCACTTCTGGACATTGCATAAAGCTATTAGACATTAATGGATCAAAGAAATTCATCCAACATAGCAAAAGAGGCAATGCGAAATAAAAGGCAGAATCTGTCAAAAACAGAACAGTCCGTAAAGAAGAATTTTAAAATGGCACCAGACTTGCTCAAATGGAAAAACTCAAAACTAATGAAAGTTGCGTACATATCTGAGGATCACGCTCGTAAATTGGCAGATTTTTTCGAATTTTCTACAGAGACTTGTGCCCAGATTCGTGACGGACAGCAATGCTGTTTCTGCGCAGCGATCCCAAATATAACATCAACTTTAACATAGAAACTTTACTTGGCACAAAAACATGATAAGGAGAGGTTGCTACAGTAGTAAACAACTTCCAAGACTCAAATATAAAACAAAGTACTGTAGTAAAAACATGGGTTGTCTCCCATAAGCGCTTTTCTTTAACGCCTTTCAGCTAGGCGCAGAAAGTGCAAATCAAGTAACATCAAGAGTAGAAGCATCAACATTATTACCTTGGGAGCTGGGAGTTTTCTCAACCAAGCATAGTATATTGGATACATAAGTTTTAGCGTCTCCCTTTTTATTAGTCTTGGGCTTGCTATTCTCATCGAACAAATTTTCAGGAACAAGCCAAGCATAGTTATTTTCTAATGCATCATTCATAGCTAGGAGTTTACATGGTATTGGTGCTTTGATCTCCCCACCATCATTAATATTATTAGTGTACCTTATTCTATCCATATCCATTTTTTCAAGGAGACCAACAAAATTAGTATGAGAACCTAGCATATTAAATTTAGCAAAGACCTTTCTAGCCTCTCTTGCTAGACCACCAAATTCTCTAAGAAGAGTTTCTAAAACAAAATCTTTCTTTTCCCCTTCTTCCATATCACCAAGTGTAAGAAACATGTGTTGAATTATAGGATTGAGATTAACAAATTTAGTTTCCAACATGCGAACTAAAGCAGCAGCAGCAATTTCATAGGTAGGTGCGAGTTCTACCAAGTGTCTATCTTCAAAATCTTCAGTAATACTAACATGATTGAAAAATTCTTCTATATTATTTCTCCCAACTATGGACCCACGTCCTACCGGTATGTCTTTTGTGGTAAAATTAAAAGGAAACATGATGCAATAAGCAAAAAGTAAACTAGGCAAACAAAGTAAAGACAAGTAACTAATTTTTTTTGTGTGTTTTTGATATGGAGAGCAAGACAGTAAATAAAGTAAAACTAGCAACTAATTTTTTTGTGTTTTGTTTAGGTGCAGCAAACAAAGTAGTAAATAAAATAAAGCAAGACAAAAACAAAGTAAAGAGATTGAGAAGTGGAGACTCCCCTTGCAGCGTGTCTTGATCTCCCCGGTAACGGCGCCAGAAATTTAGCTTGATACGCGTAGATGCACACGTAGATGCACACGTCCGTTGGGAACCCCAAGTGGAAGGTATGATGCGTATAGAAGCAAGTTTCCCTCAGTATGAAACCAAGGTTTATCGAACCAGTAGGAGCCAAGAAGCATGTTGAAGGTTGATGGTGGCGAAATGTAGTGCGGCGCAACACCAGGGATTCCGGCGCCAACGTGGAACCTGCACAACACAATCAAAGTACTTTGCCCCAACGAAATAGTGAGGTTGTCAATCTCACCGGCTTGCTGTAACAAAGGATTAACCGTATTGTGTGGAAGATGATTGTTTGCAAGAAAACAGTAAAAAAAGTATTGCAGTAGATTGTATGCGATGTAAAGAATAGGACCGGGGTCCACAGTTCACTAGAGGTGTCTCTCCCATAAGATAAAAGCATGTTGGGTGAACAAATTACAGTCGGGCAATTTACAAATAGAGAAGGGCATAACAATGCATATACATGATATGATAAATATAGTGAGATTTAATTGGGCATTATGACAAAGTACATAGACCGCCATCCAACTGCATCTATGCCTAAAAAGTCCACCTTCGAGGTTATCATCCGAACCCCATTCGGTATTAAGTTGCTAAGCAACAGACAATTGCATTAAGTATGGTGCGTAATGTAATCGACAACTACATCCTTAGACATAGAATCAATGTTTTATCCCTAGTGGCAACAGCACATCACAACCTTAGAACTTTCCGTCACTGTCCCAGGTGTCAATGAAGGCATGAACCCACTATCGAGCATAAATACTCTCTTTTGGAGTTAAGAGTAAAAACTTGGCCAGAGCCTCTACTAATAACGGAGAGCATGCAAGATCATAAACAACACATAAACAATAGATTGATAATCACCATAACATAGTATTCTCTATTCATCGGATCCCGACAAACACAACATATAGTATTACAGATAGATGATCTTGATCATGTTAGGCAGCTCACAAGATCCAAAAATGAAGCACAATTAGGAGAAGACGACCATCTAGCTACTGCTATGGACCCATAGTCCAGGGGTGAACTACTCACTCATCACTCCGGAGGCGACCATGGCGGTGTAGAGTCCTCCGGGAGATGAATCCCCTCTCCGGCAGGGTGCCGGAGGCGATCTCCTGAATCCCCCGAGATGGGATTCGCGGTGGCGGCGTCTCTGGAAGGTTTTCCGTATCGTGGCTCTCGGTACTGGGGGTTTCGCGACGGAGGCTATTTGTAGGCGGAAGGGCAGGTCAAGAGGCGGCACGAGGGGCCCACACCATAGGTCGGCGCGGCCAGGGCCTGGGCCGCGCCGCCCTGTGGTGTCGCCACCTCGTGGCCCCACTTCGACTCTCCTTCGGTCTTCTGGAAGCTTCGTGCAAAAATAGGACCCTGGGCGTTGATTTCGTCCAATTCCGAGAATATTTCCTTACTAGGATTTCTGAAACCAAAAACAGCAGAAAACAAAGAATCGGCTCTTCGGCATCTTGTTAATAGGTTAGTTCCAGAAAATGCGTAAATACGACATATAATGTGCATAAAACATGTAGATATAATCAATAATGTAGCATGGAACATAAGAAATTATCGATACGTTGGAGACGTATCAGATCACCAATATACGTGCTGTTATATGTTGATTGCTGCCAAGAGCAAGAAAGAGATTGCTACTTTAAAGTCACAATTAAGTAGTGAGTTTGAGATGAAGGATCTTGGTGAAGAAAATACTAGGTATGGAAATTACAAGAGACAGTAATTCTAGTGTGTTCTTTCTTAGTCAGCAAAATTACATTCAGAAAGTTCTTCATTATTTTAATATGCATGATGCCAAGTCTGTTAGTACACCTATTGCTCCTCACTTTAAGTTGTCAGCATTGCAATGTCATAGTACTGATGGAGATATTGAGTACATGTCACGAGTTCCATATTCTAGTGCTGTTGGTTCCTTGATGTATGCCATGGTCTGTTCTCGCCCTGATTTGTCATATGCTATGAGTTTGGTCAGTCGATACATGGCTAATCCTGGTAAAGAACATTGGAAAGTTGTTCAGTGGATTTTCAGGTACATTCGTGGCACATCCAAAGCTTGCTTGAAGTTTGACAAGACCGGTGAGAACTTGTAGGCTATGTGGATTCAGATTTTGCTGCCGATTTGGATAAGAGAAGATCCCTCACAGGTTATGTGTTCACTGTTGGTGGAAGTGCTGTGAGTTGGAAGGCAACGTTACAACCTGTTGTTGCCCAATCTACGACCGAAGCAGAATATATAGCAATTAATGAAGCTTGCAAAGAGTCTGTTTGGTTGAAAAGTTTGTATGCTGAGCTTTGTGGAGATGATTCTTGCATTAACTTGTTTTCTGACGATCAAAGTGCAATATACCTTACTAAAGATCAAATGTTCCATGAGAGGACAAAACACATTGATATCAAGTACCATTATGTTCGCGACATTGTTGCTCAAGGTAAACCGAAGGTGTGCAAGATAAGTACTCATGATAATCCTCGTCGATATGATGAAAAAGCCAGCTCTCGTTTCCAAGTTTGAGATTTGCTCGAGCTTGGTTGGTATAACTGTTTAGCCTAAGTGGCTGTTGGCGCCAGCAAGTGTTTTTCTTTGTTGTTCAGGAGATTGTTGAAGTTCATGCTACAAGATGGAATTTGTCTCAAGGTGGAGTTTGTTGTATTGTGATCCAGATTCATATACTAAAGGGAGGCTAACTTCAGACGTGCGGAGCGAGGCCCGTCGCCGGTAGGCTTGGTACGGTACGGATCGTTGGCACCGCCTATATATACACATCTTGTAAGCCGCCGGCTAGGGTTTATCCGATTATAAGATAACCCACGACGATTGTAAACACTTTCCGATATAGTGAAGTTTTGCTGGCTGGCGCCCGTTGTTTTTTCCCCTTCTGTGTTGGAAGGGGTTTTTCCACATTAAATCTCGTGTCTCCGCTGCGTTTTTCTTTATCGTTCTTCATTATTTTCTTGTCGCTTTTATAACACTCACCCTCCATGGAGAAGCTTGGACCGGCGCCCCGCCGTGGTTACGGAGAATTGCGATGGGAGAACCTCCCTCCGCCGCCTCGCCTGGATGCGGCTCCGCCTTCTTCCTCTCCTTGTCGGGTATGGGGAGGGGCACCTTCTCTTTCGACACCGGCATCCTCGCCTGGATGCGGCTCGGCGGCTAGCACCTACCTTTCATCGGGAAGGCCTACTTCGTGCGGGAGATCGACGCCTGGGTGGGGCTCTTCCCGCACAATAGAGGGTACATCTCCGTGTGCGAGGTCATCTCGCCCGATGGCCGCCATACAGATCCTCCGGCCTGCACCACCGCCAGGGATAGGGTCTACTGCAATAACCGGGAGCGGCACCTCTGTGCCAGCCTCAGTTACATGGGCAACGCCGAGTTCTGCCTACTGGAGACCATGACGCGAGGGGGCTACGACATTTACACGGATGACAACACGCCGAAGAGGATGCTGCTTCGGCTGGTAACCTTACGTGTCGAGCGCCGCCGCAACGGTGAGCTTCGGGCGGTGAACATGCGCACCAAGGTTTACAACTGGCCGCACCGGGAGACTCAATACCGTCCAGTTGCTGCTTTCTGGATTAGCCAATATGATTAGCACCTACTACTAGTTTTTTTTTGCGGGTAAAAAAGGAACTTTATTAGACAGGATGGGTTACATTGAGATCAGATTCCAACAACTGAAGAGCATCTTCAGTACCAGAGCCTAACCAGAATTGAGTACGGTGTTCTACCCGAGCCAAATTACCTAGGTAGTGGCTAACCCTAACCTGACTAGCTACTAGTTAACCTATCGTAAGCTGGACCTGGCAGTACATGTTAACTCTATTGGCACATCTTCGAACAATTTTTCGCGGTGTGTGTACAGCTCAGGTGTACTCTATGCAATCCAACACTTGCATACAATTCTAGTCCATGTCCACAATCACTTGAAAAATATAACCCATTCTGATAGAAGTAAAGCCTGAAACACACTAACTCGGACAGAAACACTACTGAACCGAAGCAAACCAATGTAGCCACTTAAACCTATGGGAAGCAGAGCTGGAAGCTTCACGGCGCACCACTAGAAGAGAACCTTACCAACTCGTGCCAAGATTTTTGTAAGTTTTCGAATAATCTCCCAACTAGGGAATCTTCAGAAACTATAATTTACAGTCGGACATGGAGTCCTTATGCGGGCACATGTTGTGGTCTTCATGGCTAGAAATTGGGCCCTGAAGCACCAACGAGGTTGGCCCAATGTGATGCCCATGCAATTTTAGATGGTAAGTTGGTAACTAGTATTAAAATAAAATAGTATTGGACAGGTATTCCCATGCTTCAGGGTTAGCCCATTGGGCTTCATGTTGGCGACACATGTACTAAGAAATACCTAGATGAAACAAGCAACATTGATAATTGGCAAACCCTAAATATTCTACAAAAATAACCTGGCAAAAATTAAATAGGATATTTTTATTTCTCAGTCAACCGGGAATTAAAATTTGATGTGACTTTTCCAAATGTAACTTATGACATTTGTATTTAGAAAAAAAACAATGGTTGGTGTCGCTCACAATTTTAAAATAAGCTTCTTGTATATAGTAAAAGAAAAGTTTGTTGCATGCTTTTATTTCTGGCGTGTACATATCTTTTGATTGAGAAATGAAGAAAATCCTTGTTTCTTAGTCAACCGAGTGAGCTCTAGTTTCACTAGAAAAAAAAGCAATGGAGGGTCAATAAATGGGCTTCCTGTAAAAGAAAAAATAATTTGTTTAACCTACAATGTTTTCCTAAAATACCTTAATTATTGGCAAGGGGCCTGTTGCCACCGTCGCAAAGGAAGGAGTTGACATTGGCAAGGGGGCACGTGGAGCGGCACAAAGTGGGGTGGCACGACAAGAACCTATCAAGACATTTGTCTGTGTGTTGGCTGTTGTATGTGTAAATGTACTCTTGTTTGAGACAAATATGAATACATCTTCTAAAATAACCCCTCGCCATGAGGCTCAATGCAAATAAATTGCCTCATTTTTTTTTGAATGGTCACCGGGGGAGGGAGAAAACCGTCCACCTGAATTTGTATTCAAAGTTGCCTATAAGGTTTTGCAGCCTATTACAAGATGGGGTGGGTTCAAGTGAACCATACAAGGGGAAACCAGGGAAGAGATAAAACAAAAAACTCAACACACACAAACACACACGGAGCTAGGGAGGGGGAGGTTTCCAGGTGCACCTTTGAGAAGCACAACCGGCGTGCTTGCATGACAACCATCACCAGGGAGACATGCATAGGTGGAGATTTGAGGGGTGCCAGTAACGCCATCGAAGGGAACCACATTCCCGAGACCTTGCAGATTGCAGCACAACACCTGCTTGCATGGTGACTATTCGCTAGAAGGCAAACCATGAGCATAAAAGAGCCAACAAGTGAAGCTAGCCTAGTAAAAGGGCCTCACTCCGCCGAGAGGACGATGCAGAAAACGAAGCTCGCGCGGCTGATAGAGTACCAGAACTGCGAGGAGTCTCTACCAACGCCATCGAAGGACATTGCAAAACCGAGATTCCGCCAACATCACGAACCTTGACCGCGAACTCAGCCAGAGGGATAGCCCTAAGCAATTTGCGAGGTGGGGGATGCAAGCTGCACCATCGAAGGGGGCTGATCAACCGAGACCGACCAAGAAACACGAAGCTCACAGTGGAACCACAACCATCCCTGTCAGATTTAGCCAAGCTCACCTTTGAGAACCTCAACAAGAAGCTAGCAAGAGGTGCATCTCCACAGACCACGCCCCCAACAAGGTTTATCGACGCCATTCCAACGCCGTCGTGGTTGGCTTTGGTACAAACCAGAGCACAAATTTCTTCGGGGTACGCACCTCCATAATTGGCCGCTCGACGTGCGCCTGGAAGGGACGACAAGCTCCACCAACATGCCCAGACGAGAAGCAACAGCCCAAGAGGGGAGGAGCTGCTGGACCGCCAGCACAACATGGTGGAGGGCCACCGGCGGAACCACGCCCCCGCACAACGGGGAGGGCCGAAATTTGGACCCAAGGTCCGCAGAGCCGGCCAGCGGCGACATAGGCAGGGGCAACGGCCGCACGCCGCCAGACCTGGAGCGGGGAGCTCAACTCCGGCTTAGGATCCAGGGGTGGGGTGGGCACGGACCGATATGCGGTCGCGGGCCGGCGGCCAGGAAGGGGACGGATGGGGTCCCGCCGAAGACAGGAGAGGCAGCTGCAAGCAAGGCAGAAAATTTGGATCTTGGGGATGAGGAGCTTGGCGATGCGATGTAGAGCAGCAGCGCCGGAAGCCCTGCGACCTTCGACCACAGGCAAGCTGGGTGGGCTGGGGGCGGCGGCGGGGGGGGGGGTTCTCCCGGGTCGCCCTAGGTCGGGACGACACGGGAGTCAGTTTTTCACCGCCTCATTTATTAATTAAGAAGAGAGTGTGCCTAATTTTTAGGAGAAAACCAGACTCAATGCAAATATCGAATCACAATATTCACCCGTTTACAAGAATTCACACGCGAATGCAAATTTTTCAATATTCTTGCACAGTTGCACACTATCATAGTTGTTTTTCCCAAGTTTATAGTCTTCACCTCGTTGGGACTGCAACAAATTTCTCGTAGTTTTGTTTAGCTGTCTCTGTTTTTTTCTTGAAGGATCTTTTCTCTATAGAAAAACAAGAGCACTAGGTGGAGCCCATGGCATCTTAATTAAGGTAGAAAATGTGTGAGAATCGAACCAAACCCTTACAAAATATTGCGCCTGTCAGCCTGTGGTATTCGAACTCCGCCGAGCCGGAAGATGCCACCGCCCACTGAGCTACTAGCTCGTCCACCTCTGTGGCATCAGCAGTTCGGAGTCTAGACGTTCCATGTAATCTGTATCTACTTAATTCTGTGTCGAGAGCCTCACCGAGTTTACATTAATAACATGGCACACGTCAATATACAGCCGCACATATGAAATTTCATGTTCTAGCTAGTATAACCTCACGACGCTTCTAGGCAGTTTAACCTCACGGCGGTTACACTAATAATAACATGGCACACATCAATATACCGTCGCACGTGTGGAATTGCATGCTCCAGCTTGTTTATTCAAAAGAGTGATCTAACCTATGAAACTACGCAATTATACTCAACATCTCTCCTCACATCTAGATCCAACACCACCTCCAACGTCTAGGCTAGTGGGTCTTTTCTTTCTAGATCTCGCAATGTCCTTAGACGTGAATCATAGGATTTTTTTTAGGGACGCCACCATTTTTTATTTATTTTAATACTGCGTTGGCTAGAATTTGAACCCAAGACCTCACATCTAATTTCATATGAAATTCCAAGCTCTAACTAGTTTAACATAAAGACCTATCCGTTGTTAGACACAAGGCAATTATACTTTTTTTTGACACTTAGGCAATTATATTCAATAGCACGAAGCAGACGTTTGCATATAAAGGCAGGAGCCGGTAGCCGTATCGCGTCCACGTGAGACGGCATGCGTAGGAAGATGCCTGTGTCCCACCATTTATATGCATTTTTCAAACAATTTTATGAATGTAAGAATGCAACACTTTACACTTGACTAGTTTATCTAATGTTCACATTAATTAAGTATTTCTGATTAAATTTCCAAAACAATGTACGTTAAGCCCTTTGCTTTAGAACAGGCGTGGGCATGTCCTGGGAGAGTTCTTTTGAATGTGGTTTTGAGGGGCAGTGAACAAAGCGTACGTGCGTGCAGAGTGCAGTGACTTGCGGTCCTGCCGCAAGCTAGTACTCCATGGCAGAATTTAGAAGAAGCTGCCAAAACAGGGGGAAGGGGAGCGATTCATCGCCGGATCAACGAAAGCAGTCTGCGGCTTTATCTAATCCAGTGCTCGGCCAGGCGCTAACATGCATACGTCCACAAAGTTGCACCGCTTTGCACAACAGAATAATATCTTTCGCTGCAGATCGAGGAGCAGCGCTCTCTCGCTGCCTTTGATTCAAACATATTTTACAGACCTCTCTAAAACCGAAAAGAAATAATGCACCAGCAGTTCCGAAAACAAAATATACTGAACTACTCATGCGGGTTCACGTTACTCTTGTCTGCATTGGCAGCTGATACACGTTAACAAATAAACTCGTCCAACATTTGTATCGCATACATGGCCACTAAAGTGACAAGCATGCCGGAAAAGAAGAAAAAAAAGAAAAGGAGGATATTTAGGTGGCTTCACATCGTAGCCTCTAATGCCATACACCGCAAATGCAAAGCGAGCTGCCGGTCTATCGTCGTAATTCTCTGCCTTTCGCTAATATTTAGGGGTTTCGAACTCAACGTGAGACAGTAAGACGTCGCCTCAGGAGTTTTGTAAATCTCTTCAAACACAACCGCCTTGACATTCCCCGCCTCAGCTGGCGGTGGTGGACTTGCCGTGATCAACATGACCGATGTCGCAAATTAAAAGTGAGGTGCGTGCGTGTGTGTGTTTGTGTGTTTAGGCAGGGTCCAAGACCACGATGGCGCGGAGGGTCGGAAAGGTGGGGAAGTTTCCCGTTTGCTCTTGTGCTACTCCGGAGGCACCGCCGCAAGGACTTCTTCTACATATTAGTTTGTAAAACGAGTCTCTTATACGTGGCAAAATTACGGTGATGTGGTGGTCTTGGAAGTGAGCAAAACCTAGGTGACGCAAACAAGATTGATACTTAGCAGAAATTAAATAGACTAGGAAAAATTGTTTCTTTAGTTCTTAACTGACTGGGAGTTCAAATTTGTGCAATCTTTAGATATAGTTGTTTATTTCGAAGTATAACTTATGATAGGTGTCGAAGCTCTAAAAACTCGGGCAATGCACTCCGATCTGTTTCTTCCACCAAAAAAGCTATGACAATCAACCAAGTCTTTTGTCATCACCGGAATCATCTTCTGAAGAGGTTAACCAAATCTCGTAGTACAAGAACTTATCATCACTATCCATGACCTAATAATTGCATCGAATGTCATTGAGGAACAAATTTCACAAATATCCACACCTAAATCGAATGACATCGACAAAGTTCTATACCTAGAGCACATTACATGCGGCGAGAAGAGAAGCTGGTGTATCATAAGGACGAGCTCGAGCTAGAGGTCGGAGTTGAGCTCGAAGCCAAGCTACCAAACAATTCCGTGACTGGGCGACCAAGGTGGAACAATGATTATCTGTTGTGGAAACCAAACAGATGCGGGAGAGTGGGGTTAGCGGCAGTTAGCGGAGGGAAGAACTCCTAGATGTCTAATAACCGACATGGCAGCTAGAGTTGTCGGCTGGCCTCAACCCAACTTTCCATGGTCTCCCATGGCGTGGCGGTTGGAAAAAATTGTCAGCGGGAGAGCTCCTCGATCTACCGCCCGACGTTCATTCGAGGAGCTAAAGTGAGGACGGGTGGAGACCCAATCAACGACATTGAGAGAGAGAGAGAGAGACATGCCAGGGTCATGGAAGAGAATGACTGGGAGGGGCGTAGAGGGTCGACTAGCCGACATGTTGACCAGGCAGACAAGTCGTTGCTTTCTTGCAGACAAGCAAATAAGCTCCCAATTCATCCTCAAACTTGGGGACAAAATGGGGGAGGGGGTGTACCCTTTTTTGCAGACAAATAGGGTTGTTTGTCCACAACCCACAAATGGATAGTTCGGGACAAATTGGAGGTCACCCTTAGAGATGTCTTAACAAATGAACCAGGGACGTAACTGCCTTATGGGAAATAGGGTCAGTTACTCAGTTACACAGGTGAACATTAGCAAATCTTTCACTAATTAGTGCTACCTCCATCCCAAGGCTTAAGGCTTAATTTTTTTTTGGAAAAGTCAAAGCAATTAAAGTTTGACCAAAATTTTAGAATAATCTATCAATAAATATGATATTTTGTAGATAGCACATGAAAATATATTTTATTATCTATCTAATAATATTAGTTTTGTATTTAACATGTTAATGATTTTTTATAAAAAATTAGTCAAACTTAACATAGTTTGACTTTCTGAAAAAATATAGGCCTTAAGCCTTGGGATTGAGGTAGTACTAAGTAAAGTAAAAACGAATTTGCTCGGGTGACTCCAGAGGCACCGCCTTGTTTGCTCATTCTATAACACAATTTAAAAAAACGAATTTCGTATATATGGAAAAATGAGGGTGATGTGGCTAGAAAGTTGGTTCACTATTTGTCAATCGACTAAGAAATAAATTTTGCGCATTTTTTGAATATAATTGTTTTGTCCAAATTATAACTTAGGATGGGTGTAATTAACAATTTATGTATGTTAGTTGCGCATAATGCAAAAGCTTTTGCTCACTTCATTGACTAAGAAGAATTCGCATTACACACTAAGCCAAGTACGCAGGCAACGAGAATACAAAAGAGCGGATTACTCTCGCGGCATTGCAAAACTCAGATCTTTCGCACCAGCGAGTGCCCAGTTTGAGGCCTCAACTCTGATCTTGTTGATAACTGAGGTTGGCATTGAGCTTACACTCTGAAAAACACTGCTACTGCGCTCGTTTTAAATCTACCACGAAACAGGAGTACTGCTGTGCGCGTTGAAAATCGAGAACCGCCATTCTTTCACACTAAACCAGAGGCAACCCAAGCGGAGTTGAGGGAATGATCAAAACCTAGTCAATGTCAAAACACCATGCCAAACACGTTAAGGTGTATTTTTCTTTTTGAACTATACTATACTTTGCTTGTGGTTTGTGGGGCAGTCAACAAAGACTATGGCTATGGTCCCGCTGTACTCGGCTGGTAGGATCAGAAGAAGCTGCCAAAATAGGAGTTGTGGGGGAAACGAAAGCAGTTTACAGCTTTATCTGATCCCAAGCTCGCCGGTGCTGAAATGTACAGCCGGTCCACAAAGCATCTTTAACTTGCACAAACAGAAAACTCTTTTCTTGCGAGGAGGACCGCTCTCTCGCTGTCTCCGTTTCGAATGATTCCAACATTTACTTGACAGAGAGGAAAGATAAATCATGCACCAGCAATTACTTGACTAGAGTTTCATCCTTGAAGAGTCAGTCGTCACCTGAAACTCGCAGATGAACACCTCCAGAACAGCACGATACTAGTCCAAAGGTAGCATGGCTCTACTCGTCACGCAAGGATCGGATTTGGGGCTTCCAGTAATTGCTCCTAGCTACGTGCAAATCACGATCGCGGTTAGGGTCTGGCAGGCTAATCACCGCTTTTGAGGCCGGCCTTTCCAGTCTTGTTTGTTTATGGGGCTTGCTGTCAGGATTAGGGGACAGGGTCTGTGTATTCCGTACAAAGTGGGTCCTGTGACCGTATCTTGCTCTCGGGGTGGGCGTACTTCGTCTTCCTTTGTCCCAATCCAAACCTTGGCTCATGCTGCATGCTCGAACGGCGATGAAACCTGGCCCTGCTGCACCTTGCAACGGCAGGTCGCGCCATGGAAGGACAAATTTTCCAGCCGCCCCCAATACAAATTCTAAATTCAAACAAAATTTGAGCAAACTTGATAATTTTGGTGAATTCGATCCAACTTAGGGAATTTACAAAGATAAATTTTAAAACATAATACGACGCTCTAGGAGCCAAAGTCGAGGTAGAAGACCGTGTAGTCTTCGTTGTCGATGTTGTCGCAATCGTCCTTGGGCGACTGCAGCCATGCAGGCCACCGTCACCGCCGCCACGACTAGAGCCCTGGCCGGGGTCGCCACCACTGCACCTCCTTGGAGGAGGCGCCGATGGCAATCTGCTGGCCTGGAAGTCCTCTGGGTCATCGTTTGCCCGGAGGGCAATCTGGGTGGCCGCAGCGTCCTGCCGCGGCACCCACTCCGGCTTGTGCTTGGGTTTGACAAGGCGGAGGCGATCGCACAATGGTGACAGCTAACGCGGAGCGCGCGACCTACAAATGACGATGCCGCCATTGCCAGACCACTTTCGTGGCAACCCATCGTATTCCTCCTTGACAGCGAGTGGAGGTGGCAGGACGCCGCAAAGGTAGCCGTTGAGGCTGAGAAATATGACTCCCTCGATGCAGATGAAGAGGACGACGCTGAGGCCATCCGCCATGCTGCCCAGTGGTAGTACAGAAGCGGCGGGTAACACATACGCGGCTGGTTAACTGCATGGATGTGGCCAAGGACGGCAGCCATGGTCCTCCCCGGCACGCTAGACCATATCCAGCCGGCGTATTCTTGTGCTTGGGTGGCATGCCCTCGCCGTCGTAGATAGATAGATTTTCCTTCTCATGGTGCTAAATCTAGCTCCACCTTGTGAAGACTCTATCTCTTTGTTTTATAAAAATGAAAAATATACAATGGGAGCTTCAAAAAAAGATAAGGGGCAAGGATATGACTGCCATGTCTACTTCAACCTTGACGGCGCAACGCCAACCGACGAAGGACATATGCGTGTGGGTGGGGGAGGTCTCCTATGACGTGGGTAGCACAACCCATTCCGAGGAAAGATGATGACCTCCCTCCTGCGATACTCGCAACACTGCTGACACATGTGCTGTTGGTTCTCCCTGAAGGCCAAGTCCCCACCGGCACACATGCTTCCAGTCACCTGTGGCGCTCATGTTCACCCGTGCCGCCCATGGGATGCCACCACATCAAAAGCACCACCAGCTTCCACAACGAGCGGCTGCGATAGTACGGGCGTCGGGCCACAGAAATCGCACCTAGCGGGCAGCAATTGTGGGTGGGGACTTTTGATTCCCCCGAGATCGCCCCTTGCACATACGATGTGGTGGCGGGACGGTCCGGCCGCCTGCGTGCTGAGCTCAACTTCCCGTAGGTGGGGATCTTGCAAGAGCCAAGTTCCTCGGCCCAGAGGTTTGGATGGTGACCCGCGAGAAGGAGCGGGAGACCGGCCGTGCGTACCTGCAGCTGGACACACGCGATTCCGATGAGGTGGCCATGGAAAGGTTTCGTCAAGTGCACCCAAAGCTTATGTAGGCAGAGCTCGACTTCTACGCTAAGCGGGATGCGAAGAAGCGACCTTCAACATCCCGAGGGGAGCAGGGGCGGACACACGTTATGCAACCAGGAGTCACATGACCCCGGGACAAAAATGATGTCTTTGCTAAATTTTAAGCATTTAGACTGTGTGACACCCCTAAATCGAGCTGAAAAGTGTGTGCGTCTGATACAGTGATAGCCGATTATGTTTGTTCTAGGTCCGCCCTTGGAGGGGAGGCTAGCCCCTCCAACATCACCGTCTCGTCGTCGGTTGATGAATAAACTATGCCTTGTGGGAGAGTCTTGGGCATGACTCCCATGACGACTTCTGGTTATTGCATTGTTGAAGGTCTATGTAGTGTCGGTTAGTGTTAAACTAGTGTAGAATTTGGTGTCCATGACGATGTAGTTTTTGCAATCGAAATGAATCGAGGTGCCCGAGTGTCTATGTTTCGAAGTGTTGAAATGCAAATCTATTGGTGTCGAACTATGTTACGAAGATGTTGCAAATATGTCAAAGTACCAAAGTTTTGATGTGTTGGTCGATTCCCTATTTTGAATTTTGAATCATCTAAAAAATAGGCATAGTATTTTTTTATGTGTGCTGTAATTTTCGTGCTCAAAATCCCAAAAAAGAAATGCCCTAAAATTGCTTTGGCGTGTATCTGTTGGAGATGATCTAAATGCACGAGATGTTTCAGTGGTTTTAGGATGACCGGCTTGGCTCTACTCGCGGGGATTGAGGCTTCACCTCATCGCCTCTACAAAACTGGCTGGCTACGTGCTAAACATGATAGGGATCTGGCTGGCTAACCAGATTATGTGGGGCCTGGGACCGTATCGTCCTCGACGAAAGTTGCAAACTCTATCTCAAGCTGCAAAGCACTGGTGTTTCTGTCGCTGCCCTGCAAGGCGGAACGGTGAACGCAAGATTCCACGCGACAGGAAACAGCTAGCATGGCAGGCAGTCGCCGCCGGCACTTTGCAACGGCCGGTCGGGCGATCGTACCACTGCGCTTACTTTCTCTCGGGATCCTCCCATTCGCTGTCCCCTCAGCTCTCTCTTTATAAACCCCCACGCCGCACGACCCCGCGTTGCCCACCGCAAGCGCCCTCGCCGCGCCTCCAGCCAGCGCTCGCCAACCCTCCCGAGTCCCGACCACCGATCTCATCCCCATGGCCGCCGACGACGGCCAAGGAGAGGAGTGGAAGGCTTTCCTCAACCTGGATGGAGCTAATGAGGATCCGGCGCCACCAGAGCAGCAGCCAGGTTAGTCTCTGTCTCGCTTCCCGTCCCGGCCATGTTTCATCCGTCCTGCCTCTGCTCCGGTCGTCTTCCTCCTCACGCAAGCCCCCAATACTCCACCTTGGGCCGGCAAGTTGCAATACATGCGGCGGCTCTTGGCTCCACGCTTAAAGTAGCCATCTTCGACGCCAACACCCACCTCCACGCTCCCACTCGGTTGCCGCCGGCAGCATCTTAGACCACCCGCCACCCAACACCATGTACGTAGCTCGTCGCTAGAACACGGTCCTGTGCTCGTACACCACATCCAGTTCGTCGTCTTGGTCGTCACGCACGTTTCGTCTAGGGGTTTGTTGCTTCCTGGTGGCTGCGCGAGTTGAAAAGCTTGTTTGCAGGTTCAGCATAGGGACTATCTAATTAAGCGAGACTTACACATCTGATCTGATAGGTTCTTTTCGGGGAGAAAGGTTATGGCGATGTAGAGATTTTCTCATGTTATATATAACCTGCAGGACAATTGCTGTAATCACGGCCTTCATTTTTCGTGTTGCATCTGTTTTTGTTCCGTATGATAATTTCTACGTGAACAGGCTACTAATTCCACATCGATTCCTCTGGTTTTCTGTAGGGCCAGTCGAGATGCAGGATGAGGTTCCGGCGCCACCACAGCAGCAGCCAGGTTAATCAAGGCGTTCACTTCCGTGTTGCCATAGAATTTCAAGAAATAATCTTCTTTGCTCGGTATGATAAGCTGGATGTGAACAGGCTAGTAATTCCATAACGTTTTCAATTTTGTGGTTGCTGCAGATCCGCCACACTTGGAGATGGTGGAGCTGGTTATGAAAGGATTTCAGGACATGGCCCTCCCACTGCCTGGAGGCATAGCCATGGGTGAGCATGCGGACTATCTATTTCCACAATCGATGTGATGATTAACTATTTCCCCCCGTTTCTGCAAGGCTTTGCTTAGTAGTAAATAGCGATTCAAAATGTCTTTGCAGTCCTAGAGTAGAATCAGCTAATCAGCTATGCCTTTTTTTGTTCCGTATGATAATTTTGTGTGAACAGGATAGTAATTCCACAAACTTATCAATTTTGTGAGTGTTGCAGGTTTGTCAGACCAGGAGATGGAGCTGATTATCAAAGGAGTGCAGGACTTGATCCCCCCACCGCCTGGAGGCATAGCCATGGGTGAGCAATGAGCATGACTATCAATTTCCATTATCGATTCAAAATGTCTTTGCATTCCTAGACTAGCATCAGCTATGACTTTTTTTATTCCGTATTATAATTTCTACGAGAACAGGCTACTAATTACACAGCGATTCCTCTGGTTTTCTGTAGGGCCAGTCGAGATGCAGGATGAGGTTCCGGCGCCACCACAGCAGCAGGCAGGTTAGTCTCGCTTCCCGTCACGGCCGTGTTTCTTCTGTCCTGCCTCTGCTCCAGTCGTCTCCTCATCGCGCATCTTTAGGGCACTCCCCCAAATACTCCACCTTGGACCAGCGCTCTTCTCTTACAACAGATACGGCGGCTGTTGCCTCCACGCGGTGAAACTGTTAAAGTAGCCGCCGGCAACATCCTAGACCAGCCGCGCACCAGGACCATGTAACTTGTCACAGGAGCACTGTCCTGTGATCGCACCATTAATTTGCACTTCGTCGGATTCGTCATTCAGCACGTTTAGGGTTTCTCCAATGATCAACATCCGTGATGTTCCTTCCTGCTGGCTGCGCGAACTGAATAGCATGTTTGCAGGTCCAGCAACGGGACTAGGTAACTGAACGAGACTAACTCACCTGATTCGATAGGTTATTTACTTATTTTGGATAGGAAAGGTTAAGGTGATTCAGATTTTTTCAGTTGTTACACGCACGACAATTGTTGTAATCAAGCCCTTCACTTTCGAGTTGCCGTACCATTTCCAGAAGTAATCTTTTTTTTTTTGTTCCGTATGCTAATTTTGTGTGTGAACATGCTCGTAACAAAAATTCGTGTGGTTTTCTGTAGGGCCAGTCCAGATGATGGAGCAACTGATGCAGGATGATCAAGAGGTTTTGGGTCAGGATGAGCACGCGCTGAAGGCGTTCCAGGATGTGCTGCTGCCCCTCGTGCTGCCTGATGAGGAGGTGGCTGCTCCGGCTGTGGAAGACGGCGAGCTTCCTCTCGCGCCACTGCAGCCCCAACCCGTGCTGCAGGTTCTCCTTGAAGGCGAAGTCCCTGGCATGATCAACGAGCTCCTCGACCCGGTTGGCCCAGCGGCAGTCATTGGACCAGATCTGCCACCACAGCAGCCAGGTTAGTCTCACTTCCCGTCCGTGTTTCTTCTGTCCTGCCACTTCTCGAGTCGTCTTCCTCGTCACACATGTTTAAGGCCTTCCCCCAATACTCCACCTTGGACCTGTGTTGTTCTCTCGCATCAAATACGGCGGCTCTTGGCTACACGCGCTAGGTGAACAGTTAAAGTAGGCATCTTCGATGTCAACATCCTAGACACCGACACGCTCCTTCTTTTTTCGTGTTGCTGTAGCATTTCAAGAAATCATCTCTTTTTGTTTCGTATGGTAATTTCTACGTGAACAGGCTACTAATTCCACAGCGATTCGTCTGGTTTTGTGTAGGGCCAATCGAGCAGGCTATGATGCAGAATGAGCAGGCGCTGATGCAGCATGAGCAGGTTTTGGTGCATGGTGAGGTTCCGGCACCACCACAGCAACAGCCAGGTTAATCAAGGCGTTCACTTTGGTGTTGCACTGTTGCAGTAGCATTTCAAGAAATAATCTTTTTTGTTTGATATGATAAGTTGGATGTGAACAGGCTAGTAATTCCACAACGTTTTCAATTTTGTGTGGTTGTTGCAGATCTGTCAAACGAGGAGATGATGGAGCTAGTTATGAAAGGATTGCAGGATGTGAATCCCCCACCGCCTGGAGGCATAGCCATGGATGAGCAGGTGCTGAAGGCGTTGCATGATGCACTGCTGAGGAATGCAACACCCGCCAAGAGGCAGAAGATGGACATGCACGCCCCACCATCTGGAGGTGGAGGCACCATGGGTGAGCATGCATGTGGACTATCGTTTGCCATTCCCCAGTGGTGTAATTTCAATGCATTGCTTACATACTTTCGATCTTCATGTAGACATAGGCGGATCTGGCACTGGCCTCCTTTACAGCGTCCCTGTACCCAGTTTCATGCCTTATGCAATGGTAGCTCCAGGTAGTTAACTAATTTCTTTCCTCGTTTCTGCAAGCCCTTGTTGCTTATTATGCTGCTACTGAATTGAGACTCAAAATGTCTTTGCACTGCCAGGACCACATCTTTCCTCGATCATGCCCGGCGTCGACCTCAGCCTCCTGCCACCACCGTCAAAGGGTGTGACACTGAAAGATGTGGTACGGCCCAATGTCAACGAGAAAGGAGAACCCTTGAAGATGTGCCCGGCCTGCGGCGACCGGCCCGGGCGGCCCAACAAGGTTTGGGGTTTAACGCGACCCCCACATCGTCTGCCCTCCCACCCCTGTTTGTGCTATACATGCCAGGACGCTCATGACAGCAATAGACGGCGATACATGTGTTGCGGACCCTGTCGTCAGTATTTTCAGCTCAACCGGTTTGGCCCATATTAGCAATCTGAGAAATACTTCTTTCTTCTTTGCATCTTCAGTGCTGAGGGGTTTTAGGAAGTGCCAAGGCAAGTGCATGTAATGGTTTATCAAAACAAAGTGACTAATGGGTGTTTAGGAGGAATATGACCGACATTGTAACATCGGCACTTCGATGCTCCTTTTGTATTTGCGCGTACTCTGCGTATCCGTGTGAACCTGGGAGCGATGTTTTGGCACATGGGAGCGTATGCTCCCTTTATCTTGAAATACATGTTAGACACATTTTAAAATGTCAAAAAAATTGAAACAAAAATTTCGCACGTACATCTTCATGTGCTACGCGCTCACAAAGTCGTTTCATGAAAAATCGACATATCATGTGGCGTGTGTAAAAAAGACAAAATTCGGTGCTGAAACAAAGACTTGTCACAAGATAAATTTTCTCTTTTTCGCTTAGACTACAAAAAATATCATTTTTTCGTGAAACTTGACGAATACACATATGTTATGGAGATGTGCATGTAAATTTTTTTGTTAAAATTTTTTAACACTTGGAAATATGTTTTTATGGTAGAGGGATCATACGCACCCGGGAGCCGAATTGAGTTTCTGTGTGAACCTGTGTTATCTAAGATGTGCTTGCTACTCGTTCAGTGAATCATATTCCTATTTATCTATGGTGATTTGCATGTGTTTTGTCCAGTGGTGTGACGGGGTAGCAGACGGTTATACACATTCAAAGTGGTCTTACATGATCCTATCGTTTGTTTCGAACATTGAACACTTGGTATTTCTTTTTGGACGCGCCTAGTTTTGGTTGACCTAGAACTAACTTAGTTCTCAGTCACATAATTTTACGTCCAATTCTTGTGCAACTGAGAAAAATATCTGCAATTCTCATGTGGACGAATCACAGCGGAAATCAAGCGGTGCTGGATTCGACCTAAAGTTAACTTAATTCTTGATCAACAGAGAACTAGGAAAAGTTTTTTTATGATACCATAGGCTATAAATAAAAGAACCATTTTTACATAACTCATACTACTACATAAATAATACAAACATAATATAAAGTAAAGGAGAGAGAAGAAAATAGGATGCCGAGGGTGGCCGTCGGCATAGGTGGGTGATGCCCTATGCCGAGGGGCACCCTCGGCGCCTCGTTGATGCCGTAACCGGGCCGTCACGGCCGGAGCGGGAGTGGAGGACATGCAGGCACTACGCCGACGGCCGTTTGGACGCCGAGGGTAGCCGTCGGCGTATCGCTCTCTACGCCGAGGGTCACGTTGGGCCGCTGCCCTGGACCAGACGTACGCCGACGGCCCCGACATTTGGCCGTCGGCGTACCGTCGGCGCAGCGCGCCATTCCTGTAGTGTAATTACATGATCTGGTCATTGTTACGAAACAAAGGGATACTATCAGTCTTCTGCATTAAGACCTTGACCAGTTGAACTAAATATGGACCATAACCCTGCGTTGCTCTCAGGAGGCATTAGTAGAGAAATGCTCATCTATGGCGCATCTAAAATCATATTCTGTGGCATATGGGCAGTGCACCACAGAATCCACGCTAATAAAATTGGAATTATGATATTCTGTGGCGCATGGCGTTGTGGTGCGCCACAGAAATGGATGCACCACAGACTTAATTTTAGGTGCCCCACAGAATTATTGACATGTATACACGATTTTGTACTGCCTGATATACACATACATGTTTTATACAGATTTTACAACATTATAAGATATAATATAAACAACATGTACAGATAGAATATAAACAACATGTACATTTGACAGGGTATATGAAAACATACGCATTATTATGCCATCACATTACTTAGAGCCCGAGATACATATAGTGCCAAGTGTCAAATTTTTACATACAAGTCTGAATTCATATAAAGTTCATCATCTCGAGATACAAAATGAAGTGGCACCGGCCGCCGCCTACACTAGGATGAAATAGAGTACTACCGCAACGGAGCACACCGAAGGTCTTCATCTTGCTCTTGTTCGACTGGTGGTTCCTCCACTTGGCAACCGCCTCCTGTCTAGTCAGTATCCTTTGTAGCAGTTACCGCTGAGCTTGAGCACCTATTTCTTACAGTCCTCCCACTCCTCGTAGACTCTTGGAAACCGATCCTCGAACACCATGTAGTACGTCATCTCTATGGACACAAGGCATATTAGTATATAATGCAATGAAAAGAATTAGAGGGTTCACATGCATACATGTTCACAAAAATTAAAGCAAGGAAATAATAATAAAGCTAAAAGATATATAGCATCGATCACATAACTAAGTTCAACGACAACGAGTACAATAGTAATTAAAGTTCTACAACGGACAACATTTTGAGCTAATTAAGCAAGTTTAGTTTACAACACACTACACATTGAAAGTAATGGTAGGCACACCAACGGTCTCAATCAACGAGACGTCTTCTTCAGTGGCGCCGGGAACGGTTTATACATGTCATTCGTCGTCCACGTCCTTCGATCACCCTGCCTAGCTATCTAGGCGTTCTTCGATATCCCTCTTACACAACCCTCTGAGTTGGTGTAAGGGCCCCCCCTCTTTTGTTGACATCTTCGCTGATTATTTCCAATAGCTTTACTTGGATGTGATGGAAGTCTTCTCTAAGATCAGCATCGTCGATATCCCCCCCCAATTTTATTGGACCAGTCTCGGATACTAGGTGGCAGATTCATGATCTCTGCATCCCGGACAAACCCTTTAAGGTGATGGAGGGCATAGAAGGCCTCCTTCATGTCGCCAGCTGGCTGCTTGATGCAAGGGAACTCGGTCACGTGCTTGAACCCGTATTTGCCAGTGCCCGCCGGATACATTCCCCTTCTTGTCGAAGGTGCCTCCATTTTGGGAGTAGCCATGGATAGCCTCATCGAGAACACCCCTTATTCTGGTGTAGTCTTTTCTCGTCATCGTATTCGACGTTTCGAAATACTGGGCTAGTGACCACTTCGGGCAAAGGGCGATGAGTGTGTAGAATTTGTCCCTGCTCAACACATGCAATTGAAATCGAATGTTGGAAAGGATCGGCAATGGAAGAAATCTATAAGAAATCATAAGTTACGATGACCGCGAGCGGATGCGTACTTACTCAGGAAAAACAGGAAGAAGAAGGGTGTTCTTCTCTTTGTTTCTGAGCATGAAGCTATGGTGGTACTCCACCGCCTTGGTTCGTGTCCTTGAGCCTTGCTCCAGCTGGCTATCACGCATGTAGTAGGGATCCGCTACCGCGACGTTGGGGGGCCTCTCTCTTTTGATCTTCATATGAAGATGGAGCGCTTATAGGTGGACCAAGTTATAGTCTAGCCGTCTCCACTGAAACAGATTGACGACGTCCTCGAACGCTATGAAGAAGATATCTGCGGGGTCTTCATGGACTTAGTCCGGGTCCTGGGGCATCTTGACCGTGAACACCGGGTAATTTGGAGACGCGTCTTTAAGAAGTGTGCTCTCTAGATATTGAATACTTGACTGCAAAGGGATCGTTGGTCCACTTGCGAGGTGTTTCATGTCCGGAGGCAGTATCGGTTTACCAGCTTCATGACACCGGGTCAAGCCATCCGGTGTCGATGGTACCACGTCGTCGGCCCGGATCCTCTTAGGAAGAGGCTGGCTCGCAGATGAGCCCTTTTTAGTTCTCTTCCTTGGCTTCTTTACCTGATCTGCTGGGGGTGCTGGGGTTGTTGGGGTTGCTGGTGGTGCTGGTGTTGCTTGGGGAGCTGGGGTTGCTGGTGGTGCTGGTGTTGCTTGGGGTGCTGGGATTGATTGGGGTGGCTCCCCGACGATCGTCGTATGCAGTGTGTTAGGGATAAAAATGGTAGCCGGCTTGACTTGAGCTGGATCGCCGGCATCCGGAGGAGTGTCTTGCTGAGAAAAATCCTGGAAGGTCAGGTGCTGCGTAACTGTTGTGGGACGACCAAGTCGATCGTCGTGAGTGCGGAAGACTTCTTCATCCATAGGAGGCATGTACATATCTTTGTTGCAGGCGCCAGTGTCGACATTTTCATCATCATTGACATAGTTTCCGTCAAGTGGCGCCATGTCCACGTCCTTAGGTGGTGGCGGTTGCGATGCCGGCGTTTGGCGTACAACTGCCGTGCCTTTGGACGGTCGTTGCGGTAGCGTTCCCAACAGTTGTTGGTGGCGTGTGGTGGTGGCTACGACGGCCGGTTCCTTTCGGGTGTTGGCGATGACCGCCTATTCCTTATAGATGGTGGCGACGACCACCTGTTCCTTCTAGGTGGCGACAATGCGGGGCCGGGCGATCTTGGGCCGGATGATAGGGGAGGTGGCGCCGGTGGATCTCCTAACACCCGGAAGACCCCCCAAGACGAATCTGGTTCTTCGGCCATTTCATAATCGATGAGGTGCAATCCCCAAGGATCATCATGTCGTCCTCGTCTACGCCCGGAGGTTGTAAGGGGGTGACGAGGGTGCTCCTCGGCAATGCCCTCTGATTGGGGCTTAGGGTTGATGGAATCCTGTAGGCTGACACGAGACATCGGTTAACAGACAAGCGGGGAGAGCAATTTACCCAGGTTTGGGGCCCTCGATGAGGTAAAACCCTTACGTCCTGCCTGTCTGATCTTGATTATAAAAATATCGGGTTACAAGATGGTGCCGAAGGTTTCGGCTGTGTTCTCGCCGAGAGGCTAAGTGCTGCGGCGACCTGGCTCTGAACTTATGGTGGCTAAAGTTGCTCAGATTGATTGTGTCCCTCGGCAGCCCCTCTCCTAGCCCTTATAAAGGGGGCCAGGTCCCAAGAGATCTGCACGGGTACGACTAGGTTTACAAGAGACCTAGTTCTAAACTTTCCTTGTTCGGTTCCTCTCGTCTTGTTCTTCAAGGAATCTTCTTCGGCACCGACCTAGTGGCCCACCTCGCCATGGGTTGTCTTCATGGGCCTCCAGTTGGGTTGTATAGGATATAGCAATAACAGTTACCCGAAGGGTAATGCCCACGTCAGTAGTCCCCGAGTGTCTAGCCGAAGCTATTTCGGGTAGAGACTAAAGCATGCCTCCGCTGGATGTTCTTCTCTTGATAGTTCTTCTCCATCTTGTATCAGCTTCATATTCTTCTATCGGGTGCGCGTCCTGCGCTCCCGATGGGAGTAGTCCCCGAGTCTAGATACGGATGCTTGCAATCCGTGTGTAGACTCAAGTTGTGCCACTCGAATATTTTCTTCTGTCGAAGTTTCTTGCAAGTCTTCAGAAACCATCCGATATATGCATATCGAGGCTTGTATTTTCTCAGCAAGATTTAATGCGTAAAGGATATTGAGTAACGTGCCCAGCTTTGCTGGTTAACTGCCGTTGGCAAAACAACGTTACCCTACACAGAATCAAGTCCCCGGGCATGATCCTGGAGTGTAAAAAAGTTTTATCGGGGTGCGCGTCTTGCGCTCCCGATGGGAGTAGCCCCCGAGTCTGGGCACGGGCGCTTGTGACCGGGTGCAGACTCGAGCTGAACATTCAGTTCTTTTCTTCAAATACTTTTTCACGTCCCTTCGAGTTCGCGTTTATCGGGTGCGCGTCCTGCGCTCCCGATGGGAGTAGCCCCCGAGTCTAGGTGTGGATGCTTGCAATCCGTGCGTAGACTAAAGTTGACCACCCGATAGTTTTGTTCGTTCCTTCGGATCCCTCAATCAAGCTTTACGACGTCATTGATGACGTAACCACTGCCATGGTTTGATTGACAAGACATGACCTGACGGGCCCACCCTAGTTCTGCGCGGGCAGTTTTTAGGAAATGACCAGTGCATGCGCATTGACCGAGGTGCCTCCTCGATTTCTGCACATCGTGGGAATAATGGGCCGCCGGTTCCATTCTCTGTAGAGTGACACGTGTACGACTAGATCTCATCCACCTCCCACGTTGGCTTTAAAGTTATGGCCACGATTTTCCAGTGGGCTCATGATATAAATAGAGGGCTTTTGTCATTTTTTACTTTTTACGCCTCCGCACTGCTCATCTTCTTTCCAACCTTTTCTCTTCATCTCTGTTCCTTTCCTCGAAAGCTCCGGACGCCATGGGCAAGAAGAAGAGCGTCAGCACCTCAGGCACGACCAAGGTTAGCCGCGATTGGGGTGCCTCCACCATTTCCAATCGCGATGTGAGCAAGCTGCGCGCCCTTGGCTTCATCTCCTCGTCCGACGATGATATTCGTCTTCCAGTTCCATCCTCTCGCCCGAATCCCCCAAAGGGCTTTACTATTATGTTCGTCGCTTTCCTGTTTCGCGGGCTTTCTCTCCCTGCCCACGAATTCCTTCGTTCCCTTCTCTTTTTTATGGGATCCAGCTTTGGCAGGTGACCCCAAATTCCATCCTCCACCTTTCTATTTTCATCACTGTCTGTGAAGCTTTCCTTGGCATTGATCCCCACTGGGGTCTTTGGAGGAATTTTTTTATGTCAAGCGTCACAATGACAACAATGCCCCCCCCCATCGTCGGTGGCGTTGGCTTTGTTGTTAGAAAGGAGGTTGATTACCTCAACTTTCCGATGAAAGAATCTGTCCAGGGCTGGCGCCATAAGTGGTTCTACCTGCGAGATACTCCAGTACCTGGGCGGCGTTCCAACCTTCCTCCCTTTGAAGATGTCTTGGTGGCTCAGCCGAAGAAGTCTTGGCGAAACGCCCTGTCCCCCGAAGAAAGCGCTATAGCCGACAAGCTGTTCGAAGAGGTTGTTGACCTAAAGAACGCGGAAGGGCTGACGATGTGCGGCACTGAAGTAATTTCAGTGTTCTTAAAACGTCGGGTGCAGCCACTGATGTCTCGTCCCCACCAGTTGTGGTTGTACACTGGGAAGGATGATAAGTCGAGAGTAAGCTTCCGCCGACTCCGGTCGGATGACGACCTTCATGACGAAGTGCGGCGTCTTACTTGCTACAACATGAAGGACACCATTGTCCTCACCTCTGCTCGCTCTCCATATGATCCGACACACCTTCCAGCTGAGGTAGTTTTTATTGCATTTGCTTCTTTTACTATTATCGTGTTGTTCTCCAATTTTCCACTGATTCTCTCCGGTCGACAGGCCTCCATCGTGACTCAATGTTATCCTTCCACGCCCGAAAGTGGTGTGGAGCCAGAGGATGACGATGACCCCAAAGAGACCGAGGATGCTCAACATGCCCTTGAGGACAGCGACGTCCTGGAGGTAGAAGCCCCCGAGGACGATACCCTTACCAGGAGCAGGCGATGCAGGAGGATAAATGATGACCTGATCACGACGGCTGAATCGAGTCCTAGCGGACAAGATAATGATGCCGATGCAGTCTGCATCGCCTCCTCTTGCCCCGAAAAGTTTGGCAGGCTTTTTTTCTATCGAAGATGACTTAGACCTGTGAGTAGTTATTTCTCCAGTTTACTCGCTTACAATTAACATCCTTGCTTTCCCAGCAGCTCTGATGATGATGACGATATTCCTCTCGCAAAGAGGGCTAAGTTATCTTCTGGGAGACCCGAATCAGGCAAGGAATCAAATCCTTCGCCTGCCAAACGTACGCCGCCCTCAAGGACGGTCATGGAGAAGATTCCAGTGTCGAAGGTTATCCCTTCTGGCAACGTCTCCGTTCCACCAGCTGCCCGCGACCACGTAAGTAGTTTATATGACTTGGCTTTCTTCTTTTATGGTGGATTTCTACACTCGACTGAAGTTTTCTGACCTTCGTCCTGCTGCCGATTTATGCCACAGTTGACGCTGTGGCAGATTTTGCTGAGCAGTTTACTCGCTTAGAATCTGAAAATGCTCATCTTCGAAAGACCATCAAGACTTCGGCTGACCAAGTGTTGGAGGCCAAAAGGCTCTCCACTGATGCCCAGAATGAAAATATCTTGCTAAAAGAGGAACTGAAGAAGTAGAAGCAAAAAATGAAGGATGAACAAGATGCTAAGCGCAAGGCTGCAATTGCTTCCGATGAAAAGGAAGGCGTCCTCCGTGAATCCATTGCAAACTTAATGGGTAAGTTTTTCCACGCATATCTTTTTTCTAGTACTTTCCTCCAAGTTGCTTATCTGTCTTCCTTCAGGCGCTGCTGATCTGAGTATCAACCGAGCCAGCAAGCTTCGAGAGGATTCCATGATTGATGCCTTGTCACTTGCTGCTGAGTCCAACATCCAAGTCCTTGGGGTTTTGCAACGGACCAAGGGAGCACTGTCGAGGTTATTCTCGATGATATTCCCAAAGATGAAGCAGGACAAGACCCTTGGCGAGATGGCAGACGCTTTCCTCATCGATCCTTCTGAACCTGTGGAGGTACTTAAGCGTCGTTCCCGTTTATTTGGGGCGGTACTTACTTTCCAGCTGCTGATGGGTCATGGGCTGGGCTCTGAACTAGAAAAGTTGTCTAAGGCATTGCCTGTAGATGACAATGATTGCCTAATCAATCTCGAGCCCTTCAAACAATCAGCAGTAACATGTGCCAATCAACTCCTCAAGCTGGTTGACGAGGCGAAGACCAAGACTGCGCCTGAGACTGCCCCTGGCTCATTATCAGCTACTCCTTGAATGATCACTTGCTTTATCAGTTTGTAATTAAGACCCGATACAGCTAAACCTAGTCCTGTTTTATTTTTGGCTCTGTTGCCAGTACCAACAGCCTTTTGAATGTAATATATACGCTGCTGCACTCCCGATGGGAGTTTTTATTAATGTTGTTCTGAACTGAAACTTGCTCTGCGGATTCCTTCGTCTTCTTCTCGTGCCGATCCTTCTTTGAATTCTTCGGCTAGCGATGAATCCGATCTTGTTCGTCGTTTACGTGATCAAATATCTCGACTGAATAAGGACATAACCACCCTTCACGCAATGGCAGCGTTGGTGAAAATAAAAAGTGAAATTGTGACTGCAATTGAACAACACGCTCTCGACCGTCTCCGTGTCGCTACCGAAAGCTTGAGCTGTAAGTGTCTATCCATCCATCGACTTTTATCGAAGCTTGAATATCCTTTAACTGATTTGTGCCTATCGACAGTCGCAGCTTCTGACGAATCAGAGGAGAACAGGAGGATCCATGAGAAGATCGAAGTGATGACCGATGTCGCTCACCCGAAGCATGAGTTATGGCCCAATCGACCGAAGGCTGTTGCCGTGGCCAAATTCGAACATCGGGCAGAGAAGGTGCACTATTACTTCGACAAGTTCCATGCTCATCTCTCGATGGTCTAGAGAACATTGTTTCCTCTAGACCAAGCACCCGAAACTTTGTCTGCCATGTTTACTCGGTTCAAGACCCCTGAAAGGATTTAGCTGTTGGTTCGAAAAGAGCTCCTGGCCGGCGCTGAACTTGCCCTTGCTTCAGTGTTGGCGTGTCACCCGACCTTATATTTGGAAACCATAGCAAACACCAACAGGAATTTAGACCAGTATTATGACATTGCTAGAAACCCTGCGTATACTATCATCTCTCGGATGGAAACATGTATTGAGAGGGATCTAAAGGCCCGAGAGGACCAGAGAAACCTGCCATGAATTTATGCATTCATATGTATGTAATGATCTTGTACCTGCAAGGGATAATCTCATATAAATGTAATGTTTGTTTTGTACAACATGTACTTTTGGTGAATTTGTTAATTCGATTGATAATTTTTGTGTCGGGGGCGGCTGAGTGATCAAGTCAACTGATGTCTACGGGTGCTTCTATTCTTGTAGACAGTGTTGGGCCTCCAAGAGCAGAGGTTTGTAGAACAGCAGCAAGTTTCCCTTAAGTGGATTACCCAAGGTTTATCGAACTCAGGGAGGAAGAGGTCAAAGATATCCCTCTCATGCAACCCCGCAACCACAAAGCAAGAAGTCTCTTGTGTCCCCAACACACCTAATAGGTGCACTAGTTCGGCGAAGAGATAGTGAAATACAAGTGGTATGAATGAATATGAGCAGTAGTACGGCGCCGGAAAATAGCTCGCCAGGCGTGCGGTTGATGGTAGTAATATTGTAGGAAGTAAACAAGCAGTAGTAATGCAAGCAGTAGTAATTCAGTAAAACAAGTAACAAACGGTGATAGCGTATTTAGGAACAAGGCCTAGGGAATAGACTTTCACTAGTGGACACTCTCAACATTGATCACATAACAGAATAGATAAATGCATACTCTACACTCTCTTGTTGGATGATGAACACATTGCGTAGGATTACACGAACCCTCAATGCCGGAGTTAACAAGCTCCACAATTCAATGTTCATATTTAAATAACTTTAGAGTGCATGAAAGATCGACACGACTAAACCAAGTACTAACTTAGCATGCACACTGTCACCTTCACGCCATGTAGGAGGAATAGATCACATCAATACCATCATAGCAATAGTTAACTTCATAATCTACAAGAGATCATAATCATAGCCTACGCCAAGTACTAACACGAGTGCACACACTGTCACCATTACACCGTGTAGGAGGAATAAAACTACTTTAATAACTTCACTAGAGTAGCACATAGATAAATTGTGATACAAAACATATTGCAATCATAAAGAGATATAAATAAGCACTTCACTATGCCATTCATAACAGTGAATAAGTATTCTGTGAAATATAGCCTAAGAGACCCACACGGTGCACACACTGTCACCTTTACACACGTGGGACAAGGAGTCTCCGGAGATCACATAAGTAAAACTCACTTGACTAGCATAATGACATCTAGATTACAAGCATCATCATATGAATCTCAATCATGTAAGGCAGCTCATGAGATTATTGTATTGAAGCACATAGGAGAGAGATGAACCACATAGCTACCGGTACAGCCCCGAGCCTCGATGGAGAACTACTCCCTCCTCATGGGAGCAGCAGTGGTGATGAAGATGGCGGTGAAGATGGCAGCGGTGTTGATGGAGAAGCCTTCCGGGGGCACTTCCCCGCTCCGGCAGGGTGCCGGAACAGAGACTCCTGTCCCCCAGATCTTGGCTTCGCGATGGCGGCGGCTCTGGAAGGTTTCTGTGGGTTTCATCCAACGTAATAGGGTTTTCGCGACGGAGGCTTTAAATAGGCGGAAGGGCAGCCTCGGAGGGGGCCTGGGGCCACCACACCATAGGGTGGCGTGGCCCCCCTCCGGCCGCGCCAGGGTGTGGTGTGGGGCCCCCGGGGCTTCCCTCCGGCGGCTCTCGGGTGTTCCGGATGGTTCCGGGAAAAATAGGAACTCGGGCGTTGATTTCGTCCTATTCCCGAGAATATTTCGTTACTAGGATTTCTAAAACCAAAAACAGCAGAAAACGAGAACCGGCACTTCGGCATCTTGTTAATAGGTTAGTTCCAGAAAATGCACGAATATGACATAAAGTGTGCATAAAACATGTAGGTATCATCAATAAAGTAGCATGGAACATAAGAAATTATCGATACGTCGGAGACGTATCAGCATCCCCAATCTTAGTTTTGCTCGTCCCGAGCAGGTAAAACGATAACAAAGATAATTTCTGAAGTGACATGCCATCATAAACTTGATCATATTGTAAACATATGTAATGAATGCAGCGATCAAAACAATGGTAATGACATGAGTAAACAAATGAATCATAAAGCAAAGACTTTTCATGAATAATACTTCAAGACAAGCATCAATAAGTCTTGCATAAGAGTTAACTCATAAAGCAATAAATCAAAGTAAAGGTATTGAAGCAACACAAAGGAAGATTAAGTTTCAGCGGTTGCTTTCAACTTATAACATGTATATCTCATGGATATTGTCAATGTAAAGTAATATAACAAGTGCAATATGCAAGTATGTAGGAATCAATGCACGAGTTCACACAAGTGTTTGCTTCTTAAGGTGGAGAGAGATAGGTAAACTGACTCAACAATAAAAGTAAAAAAAGGTCCTTCAAAGAGGAAAGCATCGATTGCTATATTTGTGCTAGAGCTTTTATTTTGAAAACATCAAGAGAGTATAAAAGTAAAGTTTTGAGAGGTGTTTGTTGTTGTCAACGAATGGTAGCGGGTACTCTAACCCCCTTGCCAGACAAACCTTCAAAGAGCGGCTCCCATTTTATTTTATTTTTGGGTGGCACTCCTTCCAACCTTTCTTTCGCAAACCATGGCTAACCGAATCCTCGGGTGCCTGCTGATGTCTACGGGTGCTTCTATTCTTGTAGACAGTGTTGGGCCTCCAAGAGCAGAGGTTTGTAGAACAGCAGCAAGTTTTCCCTTAAGTGGATCACCCAAGGTTTATCGAACTCAGGGAGGAAGAGGTCAAAGATATCCCTCTCAAGCAACCCCGCAACCACAAAGCAAGAAGTCTCTTGTGTCCCCAACACACCAAATACACTTGTCGGGTGTATAGGTGCACTAGTTCGGCGAAGAGATAGTGAAATACAAGTAATATGGATGTATATGAGTGGTAATAGCAATCTGAATAAAATATGGCAGCGAGTAAACATGCAACAAAACAAGTAAACAAACGGAGATTCGATGCTTGGAAGCAAGGCCTAGGGATCCTGCTTTCACTAGTGGACACTCTCAACAATGATCACATAATAGGACTACTCTACACTCTTTTGTTGGATGATGAACACCACTAACTGTGTAGGATTACACGAACCCTCAATGCCGGAGTTAACAAGCTCCACAGTATTCGATATTCATGTTTAAGTAACCTTAGAGTGCAAGATAGATCAACACAATTACACCAAGAACTGACATAGCGTGCACACTGTCACCATCACACCATGAAGGAGGCATAGATCACATCAACAATATCATAGTAATAATTAACTCCATAACCAACAAGAGATTATGATCATAATCTACGCCAAGTACTAACACGGATGCACACACTGTCACCATTACACCGTGAAGGAGGAATAGAGTACTTTAATAACATCACTAGAGTAGCACATAGATAATATTCAACTAGATCACATAAAGAGAGAGATGAACCACATAGCTACAGCGGAGCCCTCAGCCCCGGGGTGAATTACTCCCTCCTCATCATGGAGACGAGCGATGGCGGTGAAGATGGCGGTGAAGACGGCGGTGGAGATGACTCCGGGGGCAATTCCCGCCCCGGCGAGGTGCCTGGAACGAGACTTCGTCCCCCGAATTGGAGTTTCGCGATGTGGCGGCGCCCCTGGATGTTTTCTCGGAGTTTCGTGAAGAGGTACGGTGTTTTTAGGTCGAAAGGGATTTTATAGGCGAAGAGGCGGCGCGGGGGGCACACAGGGGCTCCTCACCAAAGGCCGGCGCGGCCCGGGCCGAGCCGCGCCGCCCTATGGTGTGGTGGCCCTCTGGCCCCTCTCCGACTCTTCTTCGGTCTTCCGGGAAAAATAGGAGGTTTGGTCTTCGTTTCGTCGAATTCCGAGAATATTGCCCGAACAGCCTTTCTGGAACCAAAAACAGCAGAAAACAGGAACTGGCACTGTGGCATCTTGTTAATAGGTTAGTTCCAGAAAATGCACGAATATGACATATAATGTGTATAAAACATGTAGGTATCATCAATAAAGTAGCATGGAACATAAGAAATTATCGATACGTCTGAGACGTATCAGCATCCCCAAGCTTAGTTCTGCTCGTCCCGAGCAGGTAAAACGATAACAAAGATAATTTCTGAAGTGACATGCCATCATAACCTTGATCATACTATTTGTAAACATATGTAATGAATGCAGCGATCAAAACAATGGTAATGACATGAGTAAACAAGTGAATCATAAAGCAAAGACTTTTCATGAATAGTACTTCAAGACAAGCATCAATAAGTCTTGCATAAGAGTTAACTCATAAAGCAATAATTCAAAGTAGAGGCATTGAAGCAACACAAAGGAAGATGAAGTTTCAGCGGTTGCTTTCAACTTATAACATGTATATCTCATGGATAATTGTCAATGCAAAGCAATATAACAAATGCAATATGCAAATATGTAAGAATCCATGCAAAGTTCACACAAGTGTTTGCTTCTTGGGATGGAGAGAAATAGGTGAACTGACTCAACATAAAGGTAAAAGAATGGTCCTTCAAAGAGGAAAGCATCGACTGCTATATTTGTGCTAGAGCTTTGATTTTGAAAACATCAAGAGAGCATAAAGTTTTGAGAGGTGTTTGTTGTTGTCAATGAATGGTAGCGGGTACTCTAACCCCCTTGCCAGACAAACCTTCAAAGAGCGGCTCCCATTTTATTTTATTTTTGGGTGGCACTCCTTCCAACCTTTCTTTCACAAACCATGGCTAACCGAATCCTCGGGTGCCTGCCAAAATCTCATACCATGAAGGAGTGCCTTTTTATTTTAGTTTTATTATGATGACACTCCTCCCCACCTTTGCTTTCTCAACCCATGGCTAACCGAATCCTCGGGTGCCGTCCAACAATCACATACCATGGAGGAGTGTCTATTTTTGTTAATTAATTTGGGACTGGGAATCCCATTGCCAGCTCTTTTTGCAAAATTATTGGATAAGCGGATGAAGCCACTAGTCCATTGGTGAAAGTTGCCCAACAAGATTGAAAGATAAACACCACATACTTTCTCATGAGCTATAAAACATTGACACAAATCAGAGGTGATAAATTTTGAATTGTTTAAAGGTAGCACTCAAGCAATTTACTTTGGAATGGCGGAGAAATACCATGTAGTAGGTAGGTATGGTGGACACAAATGGCATGAATATTGGCTCAAGTATTTGGATGCATGAGAAGTATTCCCTCTCGATACAAGGTTTAGGCTAGCAAAGTTATTTGAAACAAACACAAGTATGAAGCGGTGCAGCAAAACTCACATAAAAGACATATTGTAAACATTATAAGACTCTACACCGTCTTCCTTGTTGCTCAAACTCAATACTAGAAATTATCTAGACCTTAGAGAGACCAATTATGCAAACCAAATTTTAGCATGCTCTATGTATTTCTTCACTAATAGGTGCAAAGTATATGATGCAAGAGCTTAAACATGAGCACAACAATTTCCAAGTATCACATTATCCAAGACATTTTACCAATTACTACATGTAGCATTTTTCCAATTCCAACCATATAACAATTTAACGAAGAGGAAACTTTGCCATGAATATTATGAGCTAAGAACACATGTGTTCATATGAACCAGCGGAGCGTGTCTCTCTCCCACACAAGGATGAACTTATTCAGAGAACTAAGATAACAAAACAAAAATAAAGCACACACAGACTCTCCAAGTAAAGTACATAAGATGTGACTAAATAAAAAATATAGTTTCAGGGGAGGAACCTGATGATGTTGTCGATGAAGAAGGGGATGCCTTGGGCATCCCCAAGCTTAGACGCTTGAGTCTTCTTAAAATATGCAGGGATGAACCACGGGGGCATCCTCAAGCTTAGAGCTTTCACTCCTCTTGATCATAGTATATCATACTCCTCGGAACAAAGAAACCCATCCAACAAAGCAAAAATGGCAATGCGAAACAAAAGGCAGAATCTGTCAAAAACAGAACAGTCCGTAAAGACGAATTTTAAAATGGCACCAGACTTGCTCAAATGGAAAAACTCAAAACTAATGAAAGTTGCGTACATATCTGAGGATCACGCTCGTAAAATGGCAGATATTTTAGAATTTTCTACAGAGACTTAGGCCCAGATTCGTGACAGACAGCAATGCTGTTTCTGCGCAGCGATCCCAAATATAACATCAACTTTAACATAGAAACTTTACTTGGCACAAAAACATGATAAGGAGAGGTTTCTACAGTAGTAAACAAATTCCAAGACTCAAATATAAAACAAAGTACTGTAGCAAAATAAACACATGGGTTATCTCCCAAGAAGTTCTTTCTTTATAGCCATTAAGATGGGCTTAGCAGTTTTGGTGATGCACCCGCAAGAATTAGTATTTGAAGCAAAAGAGAGCTTCAAGAGGCAAATTCAAAACACGTTTAAGCCTAACATGCTTCCTATGCAGAGGAATCTTGTACACAAATGAATTCATGAACAACAAAGTGACAAGCATAAGAGGATAAAACACGAGTAACTTCAAGATTCTCAACATAAAGAGGGGAAACTTAATATTATTAAGATGAATATAACCATGTTTCCCTCTCTCATAATAACTTTCAGTAGCATCATTGATGAAATCCACAATATAACCATCACTTAAAACATTCTTATCATGGTTCATATGCATAAAGGTATCATTATTTTTGTCATAAGAAAAACTCTTCTCATTAATAGTAATTGGAGCAGGATCATTATCAAGAATTTGAACATGGTAAACAAGTTGCATACTAAGGGAATGTTTTTTGGCAAGCCCATCATAACTATGACAAGTTTCATAAGGATAATTGTAACATGTGTCATATACATCTCTATAGCAATTATCTAAACCAGAATATGTAATATCATCATTTTCACTAAAAGTAGAGGTCTCAAATACAGGATCTTCAAGCACAACATCCCCAAGCTTAGAGCTTTCAATATCATCGTTTAAGGGGACATGAATAATGCTATCATCATTACTTTCATAATCAGTACCAAAGAGATTTTCAATATCAAAGGCATTGTGCTCATCCAAATCACGATCACTAATATGGGTAAAGGGTATAGGAAGATCATCGTACTCAGATTCATTATCATAATAATCATTAGGCGCAACATACTTACAGTTACCTATTGTTACCTCATACACATGGGGATATGCCATTGCCTCTTTCTCTTTATTCTCCTTCTTCTTCTTCTTCTTCGTTCCCTTCTTCTTCTTCTTTTCCTTCTCCTCGTTCCCTTCTTTAGGAGGAAGAGGCTTGAAGGGTGGCTTGTCCGCATAACCTGATTTACTTTCAAAAACAATAGAAGAAACTTGGGAGGATCCCTCCTTTTCATTAATTAATTGAAAACACACATCGGTCCTATCATATTTTGGCAAGGTGTCATCTTCTAAAATATTCTGTATGTAAGTATTTGTATGGCAATTATTAATGCAATAAGAAAAACACCCATGCAGGACATCATCAATATCAAGATCGTTAATATTTAACAAAGAAATTTTTCTTGATAACTCTTCACACTTCAAAAATAAGGTAAGTTCATCATGCCGATTAGGAATAATTTCATCATCACAATACAAATTTGCAAGCACTCATGGGGTTCGAATTATTATTGGAGGAGCATTGAAAATTAAAATGACCAACTCTATGGCAAAGTTCACAAATAAAAGGATAGAGGGCACACACTTTTTCTCCAAGATCATCTAGAGCTCTAGACCACTTTCTAGTTTTTTCATTTCGTGATGGATACAATATTCATCTTCTATTTGATTAATTCCACAAGGTCTATGTATTCCACAAAAATTAACATGCTTATAGGAAATAGCATTTTCAGAAGTTTCAACATGTTCATTGCAATCATTAATAACAGTTTCATCCTTCATGCAAGCGTCTTTAAAAGGTTCATGATACTTATCAAAATTATTCCTAGGCAATTCAATGTGAGAAGCAAAAGCTTTATAAAGATTTGTAGCAACTTGAGAGTCAAGACCATAAGTAGCACTCATATTTCGAAATTTACCACTATCCATAAAAGTTTCAATGCATTCATAATCATAATTTATACCCGACTCTTTACCTTTGTCGTTCTCCCAATCTTCAGCGTTCTCCTGAATCCGATTAAGAAGGTCCCATTTAAACTCTTCTTTATTGCGTGTGAATGATCCAGAACAAGAAGTATCCAACAAGGTTTTATCCTGAAAAGAAAGTCTTGCATAGAAATTATCAATGATGATATTACCTGGAAACTCATGATTGGGGCATTTGAGCATTAAGGACTTCAATCTCTCCCATGCTTGGGCAATATTCTATCCATCATGAGGCCAAAAATTATATATACAGTTTCGATCTTTGTGAATTTCACTTGGAGGATAGAACTTGGAATAAAATAGAGGCACAATATCCTTCCAATCAAGAGAGCGCCCGTCCTTCAAGCAGCTTATACCAATGCGCCGCTTTACCGGGACAGCGACATAGAGAATAGTTTCTTCTTCACTTCATCCATAGAGATACCTGCACACTTGAATAACCTGCATAATTCATGCAAAAACAGTAAATGATCTCCAGGATGGATAGTTCCATCCCCTTCATAGCGGTTATCCATAACACATTCAATAATTTTCATAGGGATTTTATATGGAATACTTCCAGTAGATGGATTTAAAATATCACACGCATCATTAGAATTATCGCATATGGGAGATAAAATATTATTAGAGCAAATTTTCTCCCCTAAAGATGGGAAGCTAAAAATATCACAAAAACCAGCTTCCCCAAGCTTAGACTTCTTCATAGCATTAGCAGTAATTGCATTCATACTAATAACATTGCTACTATCATGTAAATAAGGTTCCATAGGTTTTTTAATTTTCGCATCAAACAATTCTAAATTAGGAAAAAGATTAAAAAGCTCACTAATTTTGTTGTTGTTTTCCATTATGCCTAACTAGTGAAAATAAAAACAAGAAACAAAAAGATGCAATTGCAGGATCTAAAGGAAATAGCTTCGAGTACTTACAACGCCGCCGGAAAATAGCTTAGTAGTCGAGATCCGGAGTGTGAGTACCTTTTACCTTTCCTCCCCGGCAACGGCGCCGTTAAAAGTGCTTGATGTCTACGGGTGCTTCTATTCTTGTAGACAAGTGTTGGGCCTCCAAGAGTAGAGGTTTGTAGAACAGCAGCAAGTTTTCCCTTAAGTGGATCACCCAAGGTTTATCGAACTCGGGGAGGAAGAGGTCAAAGATATCCCTCTCAAGCAACCCCGCAACCACAAAGCAAGAAGTCTCTTGTGTCCCCAACACACCAAATACACTTGTCGTGTGTATAGGTGCACTAGTTCGGCGAAGAGATAGTAAAATACAAGTAATGTGGATGTATATGAGTGGTAATAGCAATCTGAATAAAATATGGCAGCGAGTAAACATGCAACAAAACAAGTAAACAAACGGAGATTCGATGCTTGGAAGCAAGGCCTAGGGATCCTCGCTTTCACTAGTGGACACTCTCAACAATGATCACATAATAGGACTACTCTACACTCTTTTGTTGGATGATGAACACCACTAACTCGTGTAGGATTACACGAACCCTCAATGCCGGAGTTAACAAGCTCCACAAGTATTCGATATTCATGTTTAAGTAACCTTAGAGTGCAAGATAGATCAACACAATTATACCAAGAACTAACATAGCGTGCACACTGTCACCATCACACCATGAAGGAGGCATAGATCACATCAACACTATCATAGTAATAATTAACTCCATAGCCTACAAGAGATTATGATCATAATCTACGCTAAGTACTAACACGGATGCACACACTGTCACCATTACACCGTGAAGGAGGAATAGAGTACTTTAATAACATCACTAGAGTAGCACATAGATAATATTCAACTAGATCACATAAAGAGAGAGATGAACCACATAGCTACAATGGAGCCCTCAGCCCCGGGGGTGAATTACTCCCTCCTCATCATGGAGACAACGATGGCGGTGAAGATGGCGGTGAAGACGGCGGTGGAGATGACTCCGGGGGCAATTCCTCGCCCCGGCAGGGTGCCGGAACAGAGACTTCTGTCCCCCGAATTGGAGTTTCGCGATGTGGCGGCGCCCCTGGATGTTTTCTGGAGTTTCGTGAAGAGGTACGGTGTTTTTAGGTCGAAAGGGATTTTATAGGCGAAGAGGCGGCGCAGGGGGGCACCTGGGGGCTCCTCACCACAGGCCGGCGCGGGCCCAGGCCAGGCCGCGCCACCCTATGGTGTGGTGGCCCTCTGGCCCCTCTCCGACTCTTCTTCGGTGTTCTGGAGCCTTCCGGGAAAAATAGGAGGTTTGGTCTTCGTTTCGTCGAATTCCGAGAATATTGCCCGAACAGCCTTTCTGGAACCAAAAACAGCAGAAAACAGGAACTGGCACTGTGGCATCTTGTTAATAGGTTAGTTCCAGAAAATGCACGAATATGACATATAATGTGTATAAAACATGTAGGTATCATCAATAAAGTAGCATGGAACATAAGAAATTATCGATACGTCGGAGACGTATCACTTGCCAACAATCTCATACCATGAAGGAGTGCCTTTTTATTTTAGTTTTATTATGATGACACTCCTCCCCACCTTTGCTTTCTCAAGCCATGGCTAACCGAATCCTTCGGGTGCCGTCCAACAATCACATACCATGGAGGAGTGTCTATTTTTGTTAATTAATTTGGGACCGGGAATCCCATTGCCAGCTCTTTTTGCAAAATTATTGGATAAGCGGATGAAGCCACTAGTCCATTGGTGAAAGTTGCCCAACAAGATTGAAAGATAAACACCACATACTTCCTCATGAGCTATAAAACATTGACACAAATCAGAGGTAATAACTTTTGAATTGTTTAAAGGTAGCACTCAAGCAATTTACTTTGGAATGGCGGAGAAATACCATGTAGTAGGTAGGTATGGTGGACACAAATGGCATAGTGGTTGGCTCAAGGATTTTGGATGCATGAGAAGTATTCCCCCTCGATACAAGGTTTAGGCTAGCAAGGTTATTTGAAGCAAACTCAAGGATGATCCGGTGCAGCAAAACTCACATAAAAAGACATATTGTAAACATTATAAGACTCTACACCGTCTTCCTTGTTGTTCAAACTCAATACTAGAAATTATCTAGACCTTAGAGAGACCAATTATGCAAACCAAATTTTAGCATGCTCTATGTATTTCTTCACTAATAGGTGCAAAGTATATGATGCAAGAGCTTAAACATGAGCACAACAATTGCCAAGTATCACATTATCCAAGATATTTTACCAATTACTACATGTAGCATTTTTCAATTCCAACCATATAACAATTTAACGAAGAGGAAACTTCGCCATGAATATCATGAGCTAAGAACACATGTGTTCATACGAACCAGTGGAGCGTGTCTCTCTCCCACACAAGGATGAACTTATTCAGAGAACTAAGATAACAAAACAAAAATAAAAGCACACACATACGCTCCAAGTAAAGTACATATGATGTGACCGAATAAAAATATAGTTTCAAGAGAAGGAACCTGATACTTTGTCGATGAAGAAGGGGATGCCTTGGGCATCCCCAAGCTTAGACGCTTGAGTCTTCTTGAAATATGCAGGGATGAACCACGGGGGCATCCCCAAGCTTAGAGCTTTCACTCCTCTTGATCATAGTATATCATACTCCTCTCTTGACCCTTGAAAACTTCCTTCACACCAAACTTCAAGCAAACTCATTAGAGGGTTAGTGCATAATCAAAAATTCACATGTTCAGAGGTGACACAATCATTCTTTACACTTCTAGACATTGCATAAAGCTACTGGACATTAATGGATCAAAGAAATTCATCCAACATAGCAAAAGAGGCAATGCGAAATAAAAGGCAGAATCTGTCAAAAACAGAACAGTCCGTAAAGACGAATTTTAAAATGGCACCAGACTTGCTCAAATGGAAAAACTCAAAACTAATTAAAGTTGCGTACATATCTGAGGATCAGGCCCGTAAATTGGCAGATTTTTTAGAATTTTCTACAGAGACTTGTGCCCGAATTCGTGACAGACAGCAATGCTGTTTCTGCGCAGCGATCCCAAATATAACATCAACTTTAACATAGAAACTTTACTTGGCACAAAAACATGATAAGGAGAGGTTTCTACAGTAGTAAACAACTTCCAAGACTCAACAAAACAAAAATTGTTGTAGTAAAATAAACACATGGGTTATCTCCCAAGAAGTTCTTTCTTTATAGCCATTAAGATGGGCTCAAGCAGCTTTAATGATGCACTCGCAAGAAATAGAAGTTGAAGCAAAAGAGAGCATCAAGAGGCAAATTCAAAACACATTTAAGTCTAACATGCTTTCTATGCATAGGAATCTTGTAAATAAACAAGTTCATGAAGAGCAAAGTAACAAGCATAGGAAGATAAAACAAGTGTAGCTTCAAAAATTTCAGCACATAGAGAGGTGTTTTAGTAACATGAAAATTTTTACAACCATATTTTCCTCTCTCATAATAATTTTCAGTAGCATCATGAGCAAACTCAACAATATAACTATCACATAAAGCATTCTTATCATGAGTCTCATGCATAAAATTATTACTCTCCACATAAGCATAATCAATTTTATTAGTTGTAGTGGGAGCAAATTCAACAAAGTAGCTATCATTATTATTCTCATCATCAAATATAGGAGGCATAGTATCATCAAAGAAAATTTTCTCCTCAATGCTTGGGGGACTAAAAATATCATGCTCATCAAAGCCAGCTTCCCCAAGCTTATAATTTTCCATAGCATTAGCAACAATAGTGTTCAAAGCATTCATATTAATATGTTCCATGGGTTTTTAAATTTTCGCATCAAACCATCCATGTCTTAAATCAGGAAATAGAATAAAAAGGTCATTGTTGTCCATTATGCCTAACTAGTGTAAACAAAAGACCAAATGTCGCAATTGCAGAGTCTAAAGGAAATAGCTTCGAGTACTTACAACGGCGAAAATAGCTTAGTAGCCGAGATCCGGAGTGTGAGTACCTTTTACCTTTCCTCCCCGGCAACGGTGCCAGAAAAGTGCTTGATGTCTACGGGTGCTTCTATTCTTGTAGACAGTGTTGGGCCTCCAAGAGCAGAGGTTTGTAGAAAAGCAGCAAGTTTCCCTTAAGTGGATTACCCAAGGTTTATCGAACTCAGGGAGGAAGAGGTCAAAGATATCCCTCTCATGCAACCCCGCAACCACAAAGCAAGAAGTCTCTTGTGTCCCCAACACACCTAATAGGTGCACTAGTTCAGCGAAGAGATAGTGAAATACAAGTGGTATGAATGAATATGAGCAGTAGTACGGCGCCAGAAAATAGCTCGCTGGGGTGCAGTTGATGGTAGTAATATTGTAGGAAGTAAACAAGCAGTAGTAACGCAGCAGTAGTAATTCGAAGAAACAAGAATAAACAAGTGATAGCGAGTATTTAGGAACAAGGCCTAGGGAATAGACTTTCACTAGTGGACACTCTCAACATTGATCACATAACGTGAATAGATAAATGCATACTCTACACTCTCTTGTTGGATGATGAACACATTGCGTAGGATTACACGAACCCTCAATGCCGGAGTTAACAAGCTCCACAATTCAATGTTCATATTTAAATAACCTTAGAGTGCATGAAAGATCGACACGAGTAAACCAAGTACTAACTTAGCATGCACACTCGTCACCTTCACGCCATGTAGGAGGAATAGATCACATCAATACCATCATAGCAATAGTTAACTTCATAATCTACAAGAGATCATAATCATAGCCTACGCCAAGTACTAACACGAGTGCACACACTCGTCACCATTACACCGTGTAGGAGGAATAAAACTACTTTAATAACTTCACTAGAGTAGCACATAGATAAATTGTGATACAAAACATATTGCAATCATAAAGAGATATAAATAAGCACTTCACTATGCCATTCATAACGGTGAATAAGTATTCGTGAAATATAGCCTAAGAGACCCACACGGTGCACACACTCGTCACCTTTACACACGTGGGACAAGGAGTCTCCGGAGATCACATAAGTAAAACTCACTTGACTAGCACAATGACATCTAGATTACAAGCATCATCATATGAATCTCAATCATGTAAGGCAGCTCATGAGATTATTGTATTGAAGCACATAGGAGAGAGATGAACCACATAGCTACCGGTACAGCCCCGAGCCTCGATGGAGAACTACTCTCTCCTCATCAAGGAGACAGCGATGGCGGTGAAGATGGCAGCGGTGTCGATGGAGAAGCCTTCCGGGGGCACTTCCCCGCTCCGGCAGGGTGCCGGAACAGAGACTCCTGTCCCCCAGATCTTGGCTTCGCGATGGCGGCTCCGGAAGGTTTCGTGGGTTTCGTCCAACGTAATAGGGTTTTCGCGACGGAGGCTTTAAATAGGCGGAAGGGCAGCCTCGGAGGGGCTCGGGGCCACCACACCATAGGGCGGCGCGGCCCCCCTCCGGCCGCGCCGGGTGTGGTGTGTGGCCCCCGGGGCTTCCCTCCGGCGGCTCTCGGGTGTTCCGGATGGTTCCGGGAAAAATAGGAACCCGGGCGTTGATTTTGTCCGATTCCGAGAATATTTCGTTACTAGGATTTCTGAAACCAAAAACAGCAGTAAAACAGGAACTGGCACTTCGGCATCTTGTTAATAGGTTAGTTCCAGAAAATGCACGAATATGACATAAAGTGTGCATAAAACATGTAGGTATCATCAATAAAGTAGCATGGAACATAAGAAATTATCGATACGCCGGAGACGTATCATCAACCTGCTCACCCGACAACTCCGTTGTAATTGCAAGTTTATTGCGGAGTCGATACGTAAGTTCTGTAAGAGCGACACCCGTCGAATAATCGAGGGATTTAGGCGCTTGGCTTCGTCACGCGGTGCACCGGTTTGAGCCTTGTTTGTGATAGTAGGTCCATCGTCTGTAGCGCTCACGTATTTTCTCGAGGCTTGGATGGGTTGTTGTGTGTCATTAACCTTAGCTCCCGACGGGAGTATTTAATTAACGACACTGTGTGGGCGTGTTTCTGGCCAGCGCTCCCGATGGGAGTAAGTGCCATTGACAAGGGCCCCGAACAATTTGTTCGGATGATGAGGCCTGGAACAATAAAGGTAAAAAACCTGATTAGAACTTTATTCATAACATAAGATAAGCTTAGGAGCTGCCAAATAACAGGAGGGGGTTAATTATATCCTATGCATAGAACCGCCGCAAATGTGCAACGTTCCATGGGTTTTCAACATCTTTTTCCTAAGTTGGATTCTTGAGCCGGTAAGCTCCTCCTGGTATCACTTTAGTGACGATGAACGGCCCTTCCCATGGAGATTCGAGCTTCGAAGGTCTCTCTTGCTTCAGCCGCAATACCATGTCTCCAACATTGAAGCTTCGACTGCGTATTCGTCGACTGTGATAATTTCTTAACGCCTGCTGATACACCGTTGTTCTTGCCAAGGCAATATCCCGAGCTTCGTCAAGGAGATCCACGACATCCTGCAGCGCGCTGTTGGAAGTAGCTTCCGTGTACGCAGTCACCCGAGGGGCTTCGAACCGAACATCGGCTGGCAAAACTGCTTCAGCTCTGTATACCAAGAAGAACGGGGTATACTGGGTTGATCTATTGGGCGTAGTACGCAAACTCCACATCACAGATGGTAATTCTTCGACCCACGCTCCAGCTGCACCCGTGAGGCGTTTCTTGAGACCGTCTCCGATGAGACCATTGATCCTTTCGACCTAGCCGTTTGTCTATGGATGTGCCACCGATGCAAATTTTAGCTTGATGCCACCATCGCTGCAAAATTTCCGGAACTTTTTGGAGTCAAAATTGGTCCCGTTGTCTGTGACGATACTGTGAGGCATGCCAAACCGACATGTTATTCCCCGGAAGAACTCAACGACAGTTTCGGCTTTCTGATTTCAAACAGGTACAACCTCGATCCATTTGGTAAACTTGTCGACTGCAATGAGAAGGTACGTGTGACCTCCAGGCGATGATCTGGGCAATGGTCCGACTTGGTCGAGTCCCCATTGTGCGAAGGGCCATGCAAGGGGTATCGTCATTAGATCTGTTGCGGCAGCGTGCGGTTTTGGTGCAAAACGCTGACAAGGATCGCACTTCCGAACCAGGTCCCGAGCATCCGACGCTGCTGTTGGCCAGTAAAATCCTGCTCTGAAAGCCTTCGCCACAAGGGCCCTGCTGCTTACGTGATGCCCGCAGATTCCTTCATGTATCTCACGTAACACAGCTTTTCTATCGTCGATGGCAATGCACCTTTCACTACTAGGAAAAGGGCTATAGCTGCACGCAAGTGGTGCCGGCGCACCACCATAGGCATGCGCCGGTGGAACATGTTGCCGGCGCACCAAATAAGCGCCGCGCCGGCGATGGACCTATACTGCCGGCGCACACGAAAAAATAGTGCGCCGGGGATAAAATTCGAAGAGATCTGGCTGAACAGTGAAAAATCTGGGCACCTTACCCCCCGCGCACCTCTATGGTGGTGCGCCGGTGGTGGACAATTTACCACCAGCGCACCACCATAGAGGTGCGCCGGGGGTAAGCTGCCTAGATTTTTCTCTCCACCCCCCCCCCGGGAATCGCCTTTTCAGTTTTCGAAAAAATAATAGAAAATGATAGAAAATTCAAAAAATAAAATCCTCTGAAATGCCCATGTAATATGTGATCTAGTTTTAGTAAAAATTTGAAAATTTGAATTTCGATGTATTATGCAAAATGGCGTCATCTTTCGGTAAAACGGGATTTCTGGTTGCATACGACCTCCGATGAAAAACTTTTTTATATCAAAATCTACCTACGGCCGTTTGGAGAAAAAATGGATTCGTCAATTGGAAAACAGAAACAGGACTTTTTTGAGATTTAAGATTTGGGTGAAAAAAAAGAAAAATTACCCCCGGCGCACCACCCTACTTGGTGCGCCGGCAGTAAGCAGTGCTATATATTGGAGCCGGCCCTCCTCCCTCTTCCTCTTTCCTCACTTTTCCCCCTTCTCCTCTTTCCCTCCTCCTCTTCTCCTTGCAAAATTCACCGACGGCCTCCTCCTCCTCCTCCTCCGGTGACATCCCTCCTCCACCTCGGGCCTCCTCCTCCTCCTCCGGCGTGAGCTGCTCCTTCTACTTCACCTCGGGCTTCCTCCTCCGGCCTCCTCCTCCTCCTCCTCCTCCTCCTCCTCCACAACCTCCACCTCCGGCCAACTCCTCCTCCTCCACCTCCGGCCAACTCCTCCTCCATGTCCACGGCCACCTCCATCTTCACCTCTCGGCCTACTCCTCCTCCTCAACCTCCTCCTCATCCTCGGACTCATCCTCCTCGTCCTACTCCTACACCGGCGCGGCAACGACAGCAAGGTGGCCCACAGTAACACGGAAAACGAACACGAGCTAGATCTAGATCTAGATCTAGATCTAGATCTAGATCGGCTTTTTTTTGGTTTCCTGGATAACTTACTACCGGCGCACTAGGCAGGTGCGCCGGGGATAACTCGTCTTACCGCCGGCGAATTAACTGGTGCGCCGGCAATAGCTCGTTATCACCGGCCCGTTCCTACCGGCGGGCTCTAGTGCGCCGGCAGTAGGCAAATTTGGTGCGCCGGCAATAAGCGTTTTCCTAGTAGTGTTTGAAAGATGCCGGAGATACTACACTTGTATAGTTCTCCGTTTACCACAGTGAAAGCTTTCGAACGTTGCACAATTCGTCTTTCTTCCACTGGGTCCTCTGGTAGTTGTTGCTCTATCAAGTATGCTAGGAAGGGTTTGGTCCATAGGGGTTCAAGGAGGAGGACCTGCTCTGCAGACTGAGGTGGAGTTCCTTCGTTAGTTTGTTGCAGAACTGCTCCGGGATCATCAGCCGATGATTTTGGAGATGCCGATGCTTTCTCCTTTATTGATCGTTGCGTGATGACTTCGTAGAATACTCCATCTGGAATAGGCGTGCACATGGATCCAATGTTTGCCAGAGCGTCGGCTTCCTCGTTGCTGGTTCTGCCGATGTGCTTAAGTTCGCACCCTTCAAACTTGGCTTCCATATTCTGGTATAACTGATGGTAGGAAATCATGTTATCGCTGACTGTGTCGCATAAGTTCATCGACTGTTGTACTACCAGGTTCGAGTCTCCATAAATTTCCAGGTGAGTTACTCCACATGCCTTTGCCATCTTCATTCCGTGCAGCAATGCTTCGTATTCTGCTTCATTATTTGTCGGTAAAGAGAAATTCATGCGCAGAATGTATTTCATCTTGTCTCCTTGTGGTGATATCAATATCACCCCTGCTCATGCGCCTGTACTCCGCTTTGATCCGTCAAAGTACATCGTCCATGAACCAGACATATCAGGTGCTGCTGGCGTCTGCGACTGGATCCAATCTGCCACGAAGTCTGGGAGGATTTGGGATTTTATCGCCGTTCGGTTGACATAGGTTATGTCATGAGGTGCTATCTCGATGGCCCATTGGGACACTCGACCCGTCGCTTCTGGGTTAGTAAGTATATTTTTCAACGGTGCTTCGCTTACCACGATGACCGGATGCTCCGTGAAATAATGGCGCAGCTTACGAGCTGTCCTCCATACCGCATATGCTAGCTTCTGGTGATGAGGGTATCTCTGTTTTGCTGGCGTGAGTACTTCGCTGAGGTAGTAGACCGGTCTCTGCACGCCATGGACTCTTCCTGCCTCTTCCCGTTCGACAACTAGGACGCTGCTGAAGACTTGCACCGTTGCTGCTATGTACATGAGCAGTGTTTCCTTTGCATGCGGTGTTACGAGCACCGGAGATGTCGACAAGATCCTCTTTAGATTGTCGAAATATTCTTGCGCCTCATCGATCCACTCTAACTTTTCTGACTTTTTCATCAGGTTGTAGAAGGGCAAAGCTTTCTCTCCTAGCTTGGCAATAAATCTGCTGAGTGCTGCCAATCGTCCTGCCAATTGCTGCACTTGATGCAAATTCTTTTGCGGCTTCATGTCGAGAATAGCTTTGATCTTTAAGGGGTTTTCCTCTATCCCTCTGGCTGAGATGAAGTACCCGAGTACTTGTCCTCCTGGCACCCCGAAGAAACATTTCTTCGGGTTCATCTTGATTTTGTACCTGTTGAGATTGTCGAAGGTTTCCCGCAAATCGTCGATGAGTGTGGCGGCGTGCTTTGTCTTCACCACGATATCATCAATGTTGACCTCGATATTCCTTCCAATCTGCTCTCCGAGGCAGGCTTGCATACATCGCTGATAAGTTGCTCTTGCATTTTTCAACCCGAAAGTCATGACGTTGTAACAGAAAACGCCGTGTGGGGTGATGAATGCGGTCAACTCTTGGTCCTCCTTCTTGAGCTTGATCTGGTTGTACCTGGAGTACGCATCGAGAAAAGAGAGACGATCACATCCTGCTGTGGAGTCGACTATCTGATCGATTCGAGGCAAGGGGAAGTGATCCTTAGGGCAGTGCTTGTTGAGGCTCGTGTAATCGATACACATGCGAAGAGCGGTTGTGTCTTTCTTTGGTACCATGACTGGATTGGCCACCCACTCGGCTTCCTTGAGCTCCCAAATGAATCCGGCCTTGCGGAGCCGACTAACTTCTTCGCTGATGGCCTTTCTCTTCGGCTCTGAAAACCGGCGCATCGACTGTTGTACTGGTTTGGCTTTTGGGTCAACATTGAGGGCGTGCTCAGCGAGTTCCCTGGGAATAACTAGCATGTCGGATGGTTCCCATGCAAATATTTCCCAGCGCTCACGGAGGAACTCGATGAGCGCACTTTCCTATGCGATAGTGAGGTCTGCCGAAGTATTGACTGTCTTCTTCGGGTCAGAGGGATGCACCTGTTGTTTCTTTGCTTCCTTCGCGACGTCAAATTCATCAGATCTTACGTTGCGATTGTCTACTGGTGGTTGTGCGTGGTCCGTAACAGCGTCAACCACATTAAGTTCTTCCCTCGCCCCAAATTTCGAGGCGATCTTTTGGAAATCTCTGTCGCAGCTGTCTTAGCGGGAGAAGCTTCCATGGACGGATAGAGCTGTCCCATTATTGCCCGGCATCTTCAACTTCAGGTACGCATAATGGGGAACTGCCATAAACTTAGCAAATGCTGGTCTGCCGAGGATGGCATGATACTGAGATTCCCAATCAACCACTTCGAACTCGATTTTTTCCTTTCTAAAGTTGCTAGGTGTGCCGAAAACTACATCCAGTGATATTTTACCAAGGGAATAAGTGGGTCGAGTCGGTATGATGCCGTGAAATCCCGTGTCGGACTCTCTCAGCATGTCGACTGTTAGGCCCATTGCTTTCACCGTGCTGGCAAATAGCAGATTCAGACCACTTGCTCCATCCATGAATACCTTGCTCATATTATATCCTCCAATCTGTGCTTCAAGAACCAGGGCTGCGTGGCCGGGCCTTGGGGCGGCCTTCGGGTGATCTGCCTTGCTAAAAGATATGCTTTGGTCTGACCAGTCGATGTATTCGAGTGTGTCGACCATGGCAACTTCTGCGTACTTTACTTCCCGTGAAAATTTCTTAACTTCTCTCTTTGAAAAACTGGTCTTATGGATCATGCTGACCTGTCCGCGAGATTCTGGAAACACTTCGGTTGGTGCGTACTGGTCTCCTCCTCCCGCTGGTACGTATGGCTCTGGTATATATGGCTCCGGCGGATAACTGTAGGATGCCGCTCTCCTCTCCATCGTGTGAACTCTTGCCGTGGCTTCAGCCCTGAGGTCATCGCAGAACTGTCGGATCTCAAGGAACTGCCGACAGTTTCTGAGCAAATGACTGGATTTTTCAAGACAGTCCTTTAGATCAATGTAGGAGTGTAGGTAACATGGTGCTTCAAGTTGCTTCGTGGCTGATAGGTAAGGCGTGCGAAGGCGATTCTTGCTTGATTGAATGCTGTGGCATCCTCGTTCGTACTGTCGAGGACGAGTCATGATTTGCTCTTCTTCTTCGCGACGTGAATCTCTTCGTCTTTTCCTTTGCTCCTCTATGGCGCCAAAGCTGCTTCGGCTGCCCTCTCCCGCACTCCTGGACAGGACCGCCAAAGTCGCTGCTGGCGTGATGTCTCCTGGAACCGAAGTTCTTGGGCTTGATGCGTTTGAACTAGGGAGGCGAAGAAACCCTCTGGAATCGACGATGAAGTGAACACCGCCGAAAGTGGTATCCATGTTGCCGCGCGATCCTTCAGAGGTCGGATGCAATGCCTCGGTGCGTTGTACGAACTCGAATGATCCACATCGAACTGAATCCTTCCGATCCGGCAGGGTCGGTGACTCCAGCGTGAACGCTGCAGATGTGACTGGAACTGCCGATGACCTGCCTTGTGCCGACAGACTTCCCACAGACGGCGCCAATTGACGAGGGTGCTCCTCGTTAATGCCCTCCGATTGGGGCTTAGGGTTGATGGAATCCTGTAGGCTGACACGAGACATCGGTTAACAGAGAAGCGGGGAGAGCAATTTACCCAGGTTCGGGGCCCTCGATGAGGTAAAAACCTTACGTCCTGCCTGTCAGATCTTGATTATAAAAATATCGGGTTACAATGGGGTGCCGAAGGTTTCGGCTGTGTTCTCGTCGAGAGGCTAAGTGCTGCGGCGACCTAGCTCTGAACTTATGGTGGCTAAAGTTGCTAAGATTGATTGTGTCCCTCGGCAGCCCCTCTCCTGGCCCTTATAAAGGGGGTCAGGTCCCAAGAGATCTACACGGGTACGACTAGGTTTACAAGAGACCTAGTTCTAAACTTTCTTTGTTCGGTTCCTCTCCGTCTTGTTCTTCAAGGAATCTTCTTCGTCACCGACCTAGTGGCCCACTGATACGCGTAGATGCACACGTCCGTTGGGAACCCCAAGTGGAAGGTATGATGCGTATAGAAGAAAGTTTCCCTCAGTATGAAACCAAGGTTTAATCGAACCAGTAGGAGCCAAGAAGCACGTTGAAGGTTGATGGTCGCGAAATGTGATGCGGGGCAACACCAGGGATTCCGGCGCCAACGTGGAACCTGCACAACACAACCAAAGTACTTCGCCCCAACGAAACAGTGAGCTTGTCAATCTCACCGGCTTGCTGTAACAAAGGATTAACCGTATTGTGTGGAAGATGATTGTTTGCAAGAAAACAGTAAAGAACAATTGCGATGAGATTGTATGCTATGTAAAGAATAGGACCGGGGTCCACAGCTCACTAGAGGTGTCTCTCCCATAAGATAAAAGCATGTTGGGTGAACAAATTACAGTCGGGCAATTGACAAATAGAGAAAGGCATAACAATGCATGTACATGATATGATAAATATAGTGAGATTTAATTGGGCATTACGACAAAGTACATAGACCGCCATCCAACCGCATCTATGCCTAAAAAGTCCACCTTCAGGTTATCATCCGAACCCCATTCGTATTAAGTTGCTAAGCAACTGGACAATTGCGTTAAGTATGGTGCGTAATGTAATCGACAACTACATCCTTAGACATAGAATCAATGTTTTATCCCTAGTGGCAACAAGACATCACAACCTTAGAACTTTCTCATCACTCGTCCCGTGTGTCAATGAAGGCATGAACCCACTATCGAGCATAAATACTCCCTCTTGGAGTTAAGAGCAAAAACTTGGCCAGAGCCTCTACTAATAACGGAGAGCATGCAAGATCATAAACAACACATAAACAATAGATTGATAATCACCATAACATAGTATTCTCTATCCATCGGATCCCGACAAACACAACATATAGAATTACATATAGATGATCTTGATCATGTTAGGCAGCTCACAAGATCCAACAATGAAGCACAACAAGGAGAAGACGACCATCTAGCTACTGCTATGGACCCATGGTCCAGGGGTGAACTACTCACTCATCACTCCGGGGGCGATCATGGCGATGAAGAGTCCTCCGGGAGATGAATCCCCCTCTCCGACAGGTGCCGGAGGCGATCTCCGAATCCCCCGAGATGGGATTCGCGGCGGCGGCGTCTCCGGAAGGTTTTCCGTATCGTGGCTCTCGTCATCGGGGTTTTCGCGACGGAGGCTTTAAGTAGGCGGAAGGGCAACGTGGGGGCCACACGAGGGCCCCACACCCTAGGTCGGCGCGGCCAGTGGCCCGGGACGCGCCGCCCTATGGTGTCGGCGCCTCGTGGCCCCACTTCCTTCCCTCTTCGATCTTCCGGAAGCTCCGTGCAAAAATAGGACCCCGGGCGAAGATTTCGTCCAATTCCGAGAATATTTCCTTACTAGGATTTCCGAAACCAAAAACAGCAGAAAACAAAGAATCGGCTCTTCGGCATCTTGTTAATAGGTTAGTTCCGTAAAATGCATAAATATGACATATAATGTGCATAAAACATGTAGGTATCATCAATAAAGTAGCATGGAACATAAGAAATTATCGATACGTTGGAGACGTATCAGCATCCCCAAGCTTAGTTCTCGCTCGTCCCGAGCGAGTAAAACGATAACAAAGATAATTTCTCGAAGTGACATGCCATTATAATCTTGATCATACTATTTGTAAACATATGTAATGAATGCAGCGATCAAAACAAAAGTAATGACATGAGTAAACAAGTGAATCATATAGCAAAGACTTTTCATGAATAGTACTTCAAGACAAGCATCAATAAGTCTTGCATAAGAGTTAACTCATAAAGCAATAAATCAAAGTAAAGGTATTGAAGCAACACATAGGAAGATTAAGTTTCAGCGGTTGCTTTCAACTTATAACATGTATATCTCATGGATATTGTCAACATAAAGTAATATAACAAGTGCAATATGCAAGTATGTAGGAATCAATGCACAGCTCACACAAGTGTTTGCTTCTTAAGGTGGAAGGAGATAGGTAAACTGACTCAACAATAAAAGTAAAAGAATGGTCCTTCAAAGAGGAAAGCATCGATTGCTGTATTTGTGCTAGAGCTTTTATTTTAGAAAACATGAAACAATTTTGTCAACGGTAGTAATAAAGCATATGAGTTATGTAAATTATATCTTACAAGTTGCAAGCCTCATGCATAGTATACTAATAGTGTCCGCACCTCGTCCTACTTAGCTTGGACTACCGGATCTTTGCATGCCATGTTTCAACCAAGTGTCACAAAGGGGTACCTCCATGCCGCCCGTACAAAGGTCTAAGGAGAAAGCTCGCATTTTGGATTTCTCGCTTTTGATTATTCTCAACTTAGACATCCATACCGGGACAACATGGACAACAGATAATGGACTCCTCTTAAATGCATAAGCATGTAACAATGATTATTATTCTCATATGAGATTGAGGATATATGTCCAAAACTGAAACTTCAACCATGATTCATGGCTTTAGTTAGCGACCCAATGTTCTTCTCTAACAATTTTGCATGCTCCAACCACTAAAATGATAGATCCTTCGGACAAGACTGGACATGCATAGCAACTCACATGATATTCAACAATAGTTGATGGCGTTCCCTGTAAGCATGGTTATCGCACAACAAGCAACTTAATAAAAGATAAAGTGCATAAGTACATATTCAATACTACGATAGTTTTTAAGGCTATTTTGTCCCATGAGCTATATATTGCAAAGGTGAATGATGGAATTTTAAAGGTAGCACTCAAGCAATTTACTTTGGAATGGCGGAGAAATACCATGTAGTAGGTAGGTATGGTGGACACAAATGGCATAGTAGTTGGCTCAAGGATTTTGGATGCATGAGAAGTATTCCTCTCGATACAAGGTTTAGGCTAGCAAGGTTATTTGAAGCAAACTCAAGGATGAACCTGTGCAGCAAAACTCACATAAAAGACATATTGTAAACATTATAAGACTCTACACCGTCTTCCTTGTTGTTCAAAACTCAATACTAGATATTATCTAGACCTTAGAGAGACCAAATATGCAAATCAAATTTTAGCAAGCTCTATGTATTTCTTCATTAATGGGTGCAAAGCATATGATGCAAGAGCTTAAACATGAGCACAACAATTGCCAAGTATCACATTATCCAAGACATTTTAGAATTACTACATGTAGCATTTTCCAATTCCAACCATATAACAATTTAACGAAGAAGAAACTTCGCCTTGAACATTATGAGTAAAGCCTAAGGACATATTTGTCCATATGCAACAGCGGAGCGTGTCTCTCTCCCACAAAGTGAATGCTAGGATCCATTTTATTCAAACAAAACAAAAACAAAAACAAACCGACGCTCCAAGTAAAGAACACAAGATGTGATTGAATAAAAATATAGTTTCAGGAGGAACCCGATGATGTTGTCGATGAAGAAGGGATGCCTTGGGCATCCCCAAGCTTAGACGCTTGAGTCTTCTTAAAATATGCAGGGGTGAACCACGGGGTCATCCCCAAGCTTAGAGCTTTCACTCCTCTTGATCATAGTATATCATTCTCCTCTCTTGACCCTTGAAAACTTCCTTCACACCAAACTTCAAGCAAACTCATTAGAGGG
>NC_061510.1:44553025-44570124 GCF_022539505.1 Lolium rigidum | reverse complement strand
GGTTGCTACAGTAGTAAACAACTTCCAAGACTCAACAAAACAAAAAATTGCTGTAGTAAAAACATGGGTTGTCTCCCATAAGCGCTTTTCTTTAACGTCTTTCAGTTAGGCGCAGAAAGTGCAAATCAAGTAACATCAAGAGTAGAAGCATCAACATCATAACTTGTTCTAATAATAGAATCAAAAGGCAACTTCATTCTCTTTCTAGGAAGTGTTCCATACCTTTCTTGAGAGGAAATTGATATTTAATATTACCTTCCCTCATATCAATAACAACACCAACGAGTTCGAAGAAAAGGTCTTCCCAACACAATAGGACAAGATGCATTGCATTCGATATCCAAGACAACAAAATCAACGGGGACAAGGTTATTGTTAACCGTAATGTGCACATTATCAATCCTCCCCAAAGGTTTCTTTTTAACATTATCGGTAAGATTAACATCCAAATAACAATTCTTCAATGGTGGCAAGTCAAGCATATCATAAATCTTTTTAGGCATAACAGAAATACTTGCACCAAGATCACATAAAGCATTACATTCAAAGTCATTGAATTTCATTTTAATGATGGGCTCCCAACCATCTTCTAACTTTCTAGGAATAGAAGTTTCAAGTTTTAGTTTCTCTTCTCTAGCTTTTATGAGAGCATTTGTAATATGTTTTGTAAAGGCTAAATTTATAGCACTAGCATTAGGATTTTTAGCAAGTTTTTGTAAGAACTTTACAACTTCAGAGATGTGGCAATCATCAAAATCTAAATCATTATGAGCTACAGCAATGGTATCATTGTTCCCAAGGTTGGAAAAAATTTCAGCAGTTTTATCACAAGCAGTTTCAAGTAGTTTTAGCAATTTCAGAGCAGTTTTGTACGCTTTGCACTAGAAGTAGAAACATTGCCAACACCAATTATTTTACCATTGATAGTAGGAGGTGCAGCAACATGTGAAGAATTAACATTACTAGTGGTGGTAATAGTCCAAACTTTAGCTACATTATTCTCTTTAGCTAGTTTTTCATTTTCTTCTCTATCCCACCTAGCACGCAGTTCAGCCATTAATCTTATATTCTCATTAATTCTAACTTTGATGGCATTTGCTGTAGTAGTAATCTTATTATCAATATCATTATTAGGCATAACTTTTAATTTTAAAAGATTAACATCGGAGGCAAGCCTATCAACTCTAGAAGCAATAGTATCAATTTTATCAAGCTTTTCCTCAACAGATTTGTTAAAAGCGGTTTGTGTACTAATAAATTCTTTAAGCATGGTTTCAAGACCAGGGGGTACACTCCTATTATTGTTGTAAGAATTCCCATAAGAATTACCATAACCATTACCATTAGCCAGAAGGATATGGCCTATAGTTATTACCAGAGTTGTTCCTATAAGCATTGTTGTTGAAATTATTATTTTTAATGAAATTCACATCAACATTTTCTTCTTGAGCAACCAATGAAGCTAAAGGAACATTATTTGGATCAATATTAGATCTACCATTCACAAGCATAGACATATTCACATCAATCTTATCACTCAAGGAAGAGGTTTCTTCAACGTAATTTACCTTCTTACCTTGTGGAGCTCTTCCGATGTGCCATTCGAGTAATTTATCATCATATCATCAAGAAGTTTTGTAGCCGCCCCCAATGTGATGGACATAAAGGTACCTCCAACAGCTGAATCCAATAAATTCCGCGAAGAAAAATTTAGTCCTGCATAGAAGGTTTGGATGATCATCCAAGTAGTCAGTCCATGGGTTGGGCAATTCTTTACCAAAGTTTTCATTCTCTCCCATGCTTGAGCAACATGTTCAAGTATCTAATTGCTTAAAATTCATTATGCTACTTCTCAAAGATATAATTTTAGCGGGAGGATAATATCTACCAATAAAAGCATCCTTGCATTTAGTCCATGAATCAATACTATTCTTAGGCAAAGATAGCAACCAATCTTTAGCTCTTCCTCTTAATGAGAAAGGAAACACTTTCAATTTAATAATATCACCATCTACATCCTTATACTTTTGCATTTCACATAGTTCAACAAAATTATTGAGATGGGCAAGCAGCATCATCGAACTAACACTGTGAAAATTGATCTCTCATAACAAGATTTAGTAAAGTAGGTTTAATTTCAAAGAATTCTGCTGTAGTAGCAGGTGGAGCAATAGGTGTGCATAGGAAATCATTATTATTTGCATTTGTGAAGTCACACAACTTAGTATTTTCAGGGGTATTCATTTTAGCAACGGTAAGTAAAACAAACTAGATAAAGTAAATGCGAGTAACTAATTTTTTGTGTTTTTGATATAGAGAGCAAGACAGTAAATAAAGTAAAACTAGCAACTAATTTTTTTTGTGTTTTGTTTAGGTGCAGCAAACAAAGTAGTAAATAAAATAAAGCAAGACAAAAACAAAGTAAAGAGATTGAGAAGTGGAGACTCCCTTGCAGCCGTGTCTTGATCTCCCCGGCAACGGCGCCGTAAATTTAGCTTGATACGCGTAGATGCACACGTCCGTTGGGAACCCCAAGTGGAAGGTATGATGCGTATAGAAGCAAGTTTCCCTCGGTATGAAACCAAGGTTTAATCGAACCGAGTAGGAGCCAAGAAGCACGTTGAAGGTTGATGGTCGCGAAATGTGATGCGGCGCAACACCAGGGATTCCGGCGCCAACGTGGAACCTGCACAACACAACCAAAGTACTTTGCCCCAACGAACAAGTGAGGTTGTCAATCTCACCGGCTTGTCTGTAACAAAGGATTAACCGTATTGTGTGGAAGATGATTGTTTGCAAGAAAATAGTAAAGAACAATTGCGAGTAGATTGTATGCTATGTAAAGAATAGGACCGGGGTCCACAGTTCACTAGAGGTGTCTCTCCCATAAGATAAAAGCATGTTGGGTGAACAAATTACAATCGGGCAATTGACAAATAGAGAAAGGCATAACAATGCATGTACATGATATGATAAATATAGTGAGATTTAATTGGGCATTACGACAAAGTACATAGACCGCCATCCAACCGCATCTATGCCTAAAAAGTCCACCTTCAGAGTTATCATCCGAACCCCATTCGGTATTAAGTTGCTAAGCAACGAGACAATTGCGTATGGTGCGTAATGTAATCGACAACTACATCCTTAGACATAGAATCAATGTTTTATCCCTAGTGGCAACAGCACATCACAACCTTAGAACTTTCTCACATCCGTCCCGGTGTCAATGAAGGCATGAACCCACTATCGAGCATAAATACTCCCTCTTGGAGTTAAGAGCAAAAACTTGGCCGAGCCTCTACTAATAACGGAGAGCATGCAAGATCATAAACAACACATAAACAATAGATTGATAATCACCATAACATAGTATTCTCTATCCATCGGATCCCGACAAACACAACATATAGAATTACATATAGATGATCTTGATCATGTTAGGCAGCTCACAAGATCCAACAATGAAGCACAACAAGGAGAAGACGACCATCTAGCTACTGCTATGGACCCATGGTCCAGGGGTGAACTACTCACTCATCACTCCGGAGGCGATCATGGCGATGAAGAGTCCTCCGGGAGATGAATCCCCTCTCCGGCGAGGGTGCCGGAGGCGATCTCCTGAATCCCCGAGATGGGATTCGCGGCGGCGGCGTCTCCGGAAGGTTTTCCGTATCGTGGCTCTCGATGCGGGGTTTTCGCGACGGAGGCTTTAAGTAGGCGGAAGGGCAACGTGGCGGGCCACACGAGGGCCCCACACCCTAGGTCGGCGCGGCCAGGGCCTGGGCCGCGCCGGCCTATGGTGTCGGCGCCTCGTGGCCCCACTTCCTTCCCTCTTCGGTCTTCTGGAAGCTCCGTGCAAAATAGGACCCCGGGCGAAGATTTCGTCCAATTCCGAGAATATTTCCTTACTAGGATTTCTGAAACCAAAAACATGCAGAAAACAACAATCGGCTCTTCGGCATCTTGTTAATATGTTAGTTCCAGAAAATGCATAAATATGACATATAATGTGCATAAAACATGTAGGTATCATCAATAAAGTAGCATGGAACATAAGAAATTATCGATACGTTGGAGACGTATCACTCACCTCGCCATCGGCTGTCTTCATGGGCCTCCAGTTGGGCTGTATAGGATAGGGCAATAACAGTTACCCGAAGGGTAATGCCCACGTCAGGGGGTGATGTCGCGGTACTCCGGCACTACCAGAGCCAACCTGGCCTTCATCACATCTTGGTTCATTTTAACATGGTGCATATCACGGCTGAGCATGACAGTGCCGCTACCAACTTCCATCAACTCGCTGCCGGGCTCCACTCTATGCAGGAGTATGCAAGGTTTGTCCTGAGTCAGGGGCATGTTGGGCATCATGAGATGGCGGTCACGAAACGCATATATAGTTAAAGAAGATGACGCAGAGGACTAACTAATTAGTTACCTTCTTGATGGCATCGATCTCGGCTAATGTCGATACATGGGCGCCGGTGCCGGCGACGGGCCGCTCATTCTCGGTTGCATTATCAAGCACCGCCACCCTATCATCTTCCGCGGATGGGGGCATCGATGTGACCAACTGGAGCGGCGGCGGCGGGGTCACCAGTTCCGGCGACACGTTCAGGCTTGAGTTGCTGCCTGTGAAGCTGGGCACATGTATCGGCCCCTTTTGACCTGCCGCATTCCAAGCAGCTAACCGCTCCATCAACCTAGGGGGTGATCTGCCGGAGCCTCTCGTCCACTAACTGATTCAGCACGGTGTTGCCCACTAGCTTTTTGGCCATGGTGGTGTCCAATTTCTTCTCTAGTGACTCCACCTTTTTCTTCACCTCCTAAACCTCGACTTTATCCTTAGCCGTCGTCCTCCTCTCCTTTCTCATCTTGGCATCCGATCCATAGTACTCGAATACCCTCATGCTTGTATCAAAGCTGGACACACAGCCAGCTAAGGTCGGCAGCTTGTCCAGGTCCCTATTCTTGTATTTGTTCATCGCCCTGTAGTGGAATGAACTCGAAGGAGTCGGTCGCGGCATTTCGGTGCGTGGAGTGAACTCGAAGGATCCGTAGCAAACTGAATTATTCGGGCTCAATGGTGTTGGAGATGCCAGCATGAACGTTGCTGATGTGACTGGTGCAGCCAATGACGCAACTTGTGCTAACAGTCTTCCCACAGACGACGCCAATTGACGAGGGTGCTCCCCGGCAATGCCCACCTTTAGGGGCTTAGGGTTGACGGAATCCTGCAGGCTGACACGAGATATCGGGTACCAAACAGACATAGAGAGATATTTACCCAGGTTTGGGGCCCTCGATGAGGTAAAACCCTTACTTCCTGCTTGTATGATCTTGATAATCGAATATATTGGGTTACAATGGGTTAGCCAAAGGCTATGGTTATGATCTCTTTGAGAGGGTAAGATTCTAAGGACCTAGCTCTAGACTTGCGGCGAATCTGTCTGTTGTAGTTGTGTCCCTCGGCAGACCCTCTCCTGGCCCTTATATTGTAGGCTAGGTCTCGAGAGTTCTGTCCGGGTACGACTAGGTTACAAAGAGTTCTACTTTTAATCTTTCCTTGTTTAACATCTTCTTGCCTTGTTCATCAAGAATTCTTCTGGTGAATCTCCTTTTCTGGAACCGACGTATTGGCCCACCTTGGTTATTGGGCAATCTTCATGGGCCCCTAGTTGGGTCATAGGAGGTAGCGTAATGTTGGTTACCCGAAGGGTAATGCCCACATCAAGTGCTGACAAATCAAACAAAGCAAAAAACCAGTACCTCTTTGCTAAAAAATCAAACAAAGCATCATCCAAGTGTCTCTTCCTCGTGACAACACCAGAACCCTAAGAAATAAAAAATAAGCATCAGACCCCATAAAAAATTATGACAAAGACAGAATACCAAAAATCAACACGAAAAGTTGAATATATAACTATTAAATCTTCACTGGAAGAGATTTCTTCATCATGAACACCATCAGATGAACCACAATTTGGCATATCAGCAAAACGATGGTAAGCATGCTCCCCCCGGCTACGAAAGCAAAACATGAACAAACCATGTTTCTCAGTGAGACTAGAGCCATATATGGTACAAAAAATAGCACACTAACTCAACACTCCATACATCACGAGTTATTATTTTGTACTGAAAGCTCGCAATGAAACCAGGAGTAGGTCAGTAGTTTATGATAGATCAAATTACTAGGTTCGGGTGATGAAAAACCTTCTCTACCTCTACGAGCTCAACCAGACAGAGAACTATGACGGGAGGAAAGAAATTGCAAGGACAAATACGACTTTCTGAACAAATAGTACTAGGGACAAGCAAGAACAATTGTAACTTGGCATGAACTATTTACCAGCATCTCGAGATATACAACCTTCAGTAAACATGCAAAGGAGCTGAAAAAGCAACTTCACGAACTGAGGCAGAGAACATTGCAATGGGACAGCAGTGTTTGTTCACATGATTTCAAACTATATTCCGATAAAATAATTTAAAGTCACAAATCCCATATTAGCAATTAACACTCGTTGTAGCTTCCAAAATATTACACCACGCAGACAACATCTAAATGACTCAAGTTTACAATACAAAAATGAGAAGAAATACATTAGAGGGACAATCAACTACATATAATTCGATTCAGCTATGGCAACAAAACAAACAAAATCCTTAGCCCCCCCCAATAACAGCAACCAAAGCACTAACACAGATGATTGTAACAGTCCCTATTCATAACACGAGATCTACAACCACATGCCTACCTGCACAACTAAGGACCGAGAGAAAACGATGGCGACGCAGCCCCCCCACCGCTCATGGAACGAGGAAGAAATCGTGCGGCACCCACTGCATCCCTCCCCTTGTGCTGGCCCATACAACGAGCCACGGTTTCACCACCTCCGCATCCTCAACGCCGGTAGACTCCACCGCAGAACAACCCTAGACCACGCCGCCGAGAACCCCCACCACTAAACTGGATCGATCTCACTCCTGCAAGCCAATACAACGAGCCACAACTTCACCACCTCCGGATCCTCAACGCCGGTAGAGTTCACCACCTCCGAATCCTCTACGCCGGTAGACTCCACTGCAGAAGTACCTTAGTCAACGCCGCCGAGAACCCCCACCTCCAAAACTGGATCGAGCTCCCCCGAGACAGAGAAAGGGAAAAGAGACCGCGAGAAAAGAGAAGAATGAGCAGGAAGATAGCTGCGAACAAGAAGGCACTACAGGAATGGGCCGATATGCCGAGGGCCGGGAACCCTCGGCGTAGCCTGTTTTGGCCGTCGGCGTAGGCTACGCCGAGGGCAGCCCTCGGCATAGCTCCTCGGCATAAATCCTCGACGACTACCTCCCTCGGCGGAGCCACTATTTCCGTCGCAGTAACCCGGCCCTCGGCGCAGCACGCTACGCAGACGGCAAAACCGTCGGCATAGAAATTTTTAAAATTCAAATTTCCTTTTTCCAAAAAAATCGAAAAAAATCTTTTTTTTTATATGCCGACGGGAAAACCCTAGGAATAGAGTTTTAAATTTTTTAATTTGTTTTACACCATCTTTTCTTTTCTTTTTTTACTTGTTTATCTTTCACCCAATACACTTTTAACTTTAAGTACACTTAATCTTAGGTCAAATTACAATTATGATTAAACTTCCCAGTCGGTCACACATCCTCACACTACTCCAGCCTCAGCATGCTTAACTTCTTCGCTCCATTCGGATGAGCTTCCATTAAAGAATTGACATCTTGCTGATAATAATAGCATATCAACCCTATTAACCTTTGGACCGTGATGTCACACCTCTTTATTTTTGAATTCTAAATAATAACTTAAGTAAACAACAATGAATATATAAGTAAATAATATTGAATTCAAATAACAATAAAATGATTTTATTTTTTGGTCTTTTTTCTATTTAATATGGAATAATTAATATCTTTAAATCGGAAAATCGAAATTCCATACATAATATGTCTAAATCGATCAGAAAAATGAGAGGAATCTAAAAATAACATCCATATCATCATTTGAACCTAAATATTATAGGAATCCAAATATGACGTCCAGTTTCCATCTGGCCAAAACGTCCCCCTCGGGAGATGCGAAATGGCCGTACCGGGCGCGCTAGTGCATGATGGCGTGTAACTCACACGTTCGTTGGGAACCCCAAGAGGAAGGTATGATGCGCACAGTAGCAAGTTTTCCCTCAGAAAGAAACCAAGGTTTAATCGAACCAGTAGGAGCCAAGAAGCACGTTGAAGGTTGATGGTCGCGAAATGTGATGCGGCGCAACACCAGGGATTCCGGCGCCAACGCGGAACCCGCACAACACAACCCAAGTACTTTGTCCCAACGAAACAGGTGAGGTTGTCAATCTCACCGGCTTGCTGTAACAAAGGATTAAGCGTATCGAGTGGAAGATGTTTGCAAAGAAAATAGTAAAACACAATTGCAGTAGAATTTATGCTATGTAAAGAATAGGACCGGGGTCCACGAGTTCACTAGAGGTGTCTCTCCCATAAGATAAAAGCATGTTGGGTGAACAAATTACGATCGGGCAATTGACAAATAGAGAAAGGCATAACAATGCATATACATGATGTGATAAATATAGTGAGATTTAATTGGGCATTACGACAAAGTACATAGACCGCCATCCAACTGCATCTATGCCTAAAAACTCCACCTTCAGGTTATCATCCGAACCCCATTCAGTATTAAGTTGCTAAGCAATAGACAATTGCATTAAGTATGGTGCGTAATGTAATCAACAACTACATCCTTAGACATAGAATCAATGTTTTATCCCTAGTGGCAACAGCACATCCACAACCTTAGAACTTTCTGTCATTATCGTCCCGCATTAAATGGAGGCATGAACCCACTATCGAGCATAAATCCTCCCTCTTGGAGTTAAGAGCAAAAACTTGGCCAGAGCCTCTACTAATAACGGAGAGCATGCAAGATCATAAACAACACATAAACAATAGATTGATAATCACCATAATCATAGTACTCTCTATCCATCGGATCCCGACAAACACAACATATAGTATTACAGATAGATGATCTTGATCATGTTAGGCAGCTCACAAGATCCAACAATGAAGCACAACAAGGAGAAGATGACCATCTAGCTACTGCTATGGACCCATGGTCCAGGGGTGAACTACTCACTCATCACTCCGGGAGGCGATCATGGCGATGAAGAGTCCTCCGGAGGCGAATCCCCTCTCCGGCAGGGTGCCGGAGGCGATCTCCCGAATCCCCCGAGATGGGATCCGCGGCGGCGGCGTCTCTGGAAGGTTTTCCGTATCGTGGCTCTCGATGCGGGGGTTTCGCGACGGAAGCTTTAAGTAGGCGGAAGGGTAGGTCGGGGGCCACACGAGGGGCCCAGGGGGTAGGCCGGCGCGGCCAGGGCTTGGGCCGCGCCGCTCTATCTCCTGGCTGCCTCGTGGCCCCACTTCGTTGACTCTTCGGTCTTCTGGAAGCTTCGTGCAAAAATAGGACCCTGGGCGAAAGTTTCGTCCAATTCCGAGAATATTTCCTTACTAGGATTTACTGAAACCAAAAACAGCGAAAACAAAGAATCGGCTCTTCGGCATCTTGTTAATAGGTTAGTTCCAGAAAATGCATAAATATGACATATAATGTGCATAAAACATGTAGGTATCATCAATAAAGTAGCATGGAACATAAGAAATTATCGATACGTTGGAGATGTATCAGTGCACCACTCGCCAACACACTAAACGGACAAAAATTAGCACACAAAGTAATGTGTTATAGACCTAAAAACATTTTTCATGGAATTTATTGAGCAACGGAAAGTGTATCCCTAGTTCAAATCCGGTAAGTTTCCAGTGGATTCAGCGGGACACCGCAGGAAGCCGCATGGATTCCCAGATAGCTAGCGCGCACATATCACATGTGATATGTGGTGCGGAGTCGGTGCCCTACCATTACGCGGAGGTCTCACGCAATACTAAAATGCGCCCCATGTAGTTGCTTCACAAAAAACCCCGTTTTCGCACCCTGAAAATGAAAAAAACCATCGCCCATGGGTCGGATTGGAAATCCGCTCCCGGGGCCTTGCTTTCCATCCAAGGGACCACGCAAGTGCCAAATATGGCCTTGTTCCGACAAACTAAGTGGTGTCACAGGCCGTTTCCTACTCATTTGCCCTAAAAGCCATAGACCTCCGGACGTGATAGCCCTGCTTGTGAAGGGTTTTCCAAAATAATTGCCGTATCCTAATTCTGACTTTTGGAGTGGTTACTAGGACAAATAAAGTGACGCCATGCGGCTTCGCGGGATTTCCTGACTTCGTTTAAATTGCAATTTGGCCAAAACGACCCCCCACGAAGATGTGGTATGGCCGTACCGGGCGCGCTGGTGCACCCGTTCACCATCGCGCTAAACGGAAAAAATTTAGCACATAAAGTGATGTGTTGTAGACCTAGAAATATCTTTCCCGGAATTTATTGAGCGATGGAAAGTGTACCCCTAGTTCAAATTCGATCAGTTTCCAACGGATTTGACGGGACACCGCAGGAAGCCACATGGATTCCCAGCGCGCATATGGTATGTTGATGGGGATATGCCTTAGGGAGTGTATCACCAGTCTCACTCGCCACGGAGTAAAGGGCTCAAGGAGGGTTCCAATCGACCTGAGCGACTGGGCACCCGGGCCCTGGTGCGACTGGCCCAAAACCCCCAGGCCCCGGTGCGACTGGGCTAAAACCCTCGGATGGGCCGACTGGACGGGAGGCCCAGGCGACTGGACGAGAAGATTACTTGCAAGAGGAGCGATGAATCCCGGATTAGTAGCAACTGATGTGATTCGGACTTATCCTCATGTAACCCTAGATCGGGGGTGTCTATATAAGCCCCCGAGCTAGACCCTAGAAGACACACCATCTCACATCCAATCTCCCCCTCATTGCTCTTGGCGTAGACGCCAACCGAGCCCCCCTGATGCGCGTAGATGTACACGTCCGTCGGGAACCCCAAGAGGAAGGTATGATGCGCACAGCGGCAAGTTTTCCCTCAGAAAGAAACTAAGGTTATCGAACCAGTAGGAGCCAAGAAGCACGTGAAGGTTGTTGGTGGAGGAATGTAGTGCGGCGCAACACCAGTGAAACCGGCGCCAACGTGGAACCTGCACAACACAATCAAGATACTTTGCCACAACGATGATTACTATGAGATTTAATCAGGGCATTACGACAAAGTACATAGACCGCTATCCAGCATGCATCTATGCCTAAATAATCCACCTTCAGGTTATCATCTGAACCCCTTCCAGTATTAAGTTGTAAACAACAGATAATTGCATTAAGTATGGTGCGTAATGTAATCAACACAAATATCCTTAGACAAAGCATCAATGTTTTATCCCTAGTAGCAACAACACATCCACAACCTTAGAACCTACCGCCACGATCCCGCATTCAATGGAGGCATGAACCCACTATCGAGCATAATTACTCCCTCTTGGAGTTACAAGTATCAACTTGGCCGGAGCCTCTACTAGCAACGGAGAGCATGCAAGAACATAAACAACACATATATGATAGATTGATAATCAACTTGACATAATATTCTATATTCATCGGATCCCGCCAAACACAACATGTAGCATTACAAATAGATGATCTTGATCATGTTAGGCAGCTCACAAGATCTAAACAATGATAGCACAATCGGAGAAGACAACCATCTAGCTACCGCTATGGACCCATAGTCCAAGGATGAACTACTCACGGATCAATCCGGAGGCGGGCATGATGATGTAGAGCCCCTCCGGTGATGATTCCCCCTCTCGGCAGCGGGTGCCGGATGCGATCTCCTGAATCCCCCGAGATGGGATTCGCGACGGCGGCGTCTCTGGAAGGTTTTTCGTATCGTGGCTATCGGTACAGGGGGTTTCGCGACGAAGGCTATTTGTAGGCGGAAGGGTAGGTCAGGGGGCGACGCGAGGGGCCCAGACCACAGGCCGGCGCGGCCAAGGCCTGGGCCGTGCCGCCCTATGGTCTGGCCACCTCGTGGCCCCACTTCCTTTCCCCCACAAATGGCATGGGTTTTGGCTCAAGGTGTTTGGATGCACCAGAAGCATTTCCTCTCAGTACAAGGTTTGGGCTAGCAAGGTTGTTTGAAGCAAACACAAGTATGAACGAATACGACAAAACTCACACAAGAACATATTGCAAATATTATAAGGCTCTACACTGTCTTCCTTGTTGTTCAAACATTTTACCCGAAAATATCTAGACTTAGAGAGACCAATCATGCAAACCAAATTAAACAAGCTCTACGGTAGTTCTTCATTAATAGATTAAACTACATGATGCAAGAGCTTAAACATGATCTATGAGAGCTCAAACAATTGCCAAGTTATTCCAAACCATATGAAGCATTTTCTGATTCCAACCAAATAGCAATTTAACGAAGCAATTTCAGCCTTCGCCATGAACATTAAAGCACAATTAAGAACACAAGTGTTCCATATGAAAAAGCGGAGCGTAATATCTCCAATATAAGAATGGTGGGATCCAACTTTATTCAAACAAAAACAAAAATAAAAGCAAACCGACGCTCCAAGTAAAGAACATAAGATGTGATGGAATAAAAATATAGTTTCACTAGAAGTGACCTGATAATGTTGTCGATGAAGAAGGGGATGCCTTGGGCATCCCCAAGCTTAGATGCTTGAGTCTTCTTTAAAATATGCAGGGACGAACCACCGGGGCATCCCCAAGCTTAGACCTTTCACTCTTCTTGATCATAGTGTATCATCCTCTTCTCTTGACCCTTGAAAACTTCCTCCACACCAAACTTCAAGCAAACTCATTAGAGGGTTAGTGCATAATCAAAAATTCACATATTCAGAGGTGACACAATCATTTTTAACACTTCTGGACATTGCACAAATCTTCCGAAAGTTAATGGAACAAAGAAACTCATTCAACATAGCAAAAACGGCAATGCGAAATAAAAGGCAGAATCTGTCAAAAACAGAACAGTCCGTAAAGACGAATCTGGCAGGGGCACTTAACTTGCTCAAATGGAAAAACTCAAAACTAATGAAAGTTGCGTACATATATGAGGATCACGCTCGTAAATTTTCAGATGTTTTCGATTTTTCTACAGAGAGCTCTGCGAGAATTCGTGACAGACAGCAATGCTGTTTCTGCGCAGCGATCCAAATATAGCATCAACTTTAGCATAGAAACTTTACTTGGCACAAAAACATGATAAGGAGAGGTTGCTACAGTAGTAAACAACTTCCAAGACTCAACAATACAGTAAATAAAATAAAACATGGGTTATCTCCCAAGAAGAGCTTTTCTTTAACGCCTTTCAGCTAGGCGCAGAAAGTGCAAATCAAGTATTTTCGAGAGATGGAGCATCAACATTACCTCGGGCTTTACGGCTACCCTTCTTACTCTTTTTCTTACTCTTTGGTTTAGGGAATACATGTCGGCCTCCCGGTGTGATTTTTAGGGTGCCTTCTCCCGTATTTATGATTGCTCCCAATAGTTTCAGCAGGGATCTTCCAAGTGTGATTTGTCCTATTCCTACACATTCAATAACAAGATAATCAGTGGATACTGTTCTTCCAAGAATGGTTGTGTGCACTCCCTCGGCTATTTCCTTAGGAATTATAACGGAGTTATCAATAAGAGTTATTCCCTCTCCCCCTTCAACAAGTCCCCAAAGTGTCAAAGATTCATAAATACTCTTAGGCATAAGACAAAATTCAGACATAATATCACAACGGGCATGAAAAGTTTCACAACCAATAATAATTTTAATAGTAGGTTTCCACATTGAGGGTTCAGAGTTCACTAAAACTTCATCAAGACGGTTTCGAACATAACCATAATTTTCTTTCAAGTAAGATGCACTTGTCTCAAGAGTGTTTAATCTATTATAAATGCTAATAAGTGCTGAATCAAAGTTGTTAGCCGAACTATGTGATGCAACCAATTTTTTTATGGCATTAAAAGCTTGATCACCGTTGCAATGAAGGAAATCTGCTCCCACTATAGCATCTAAGGCATATCTATAGCGAATCATAAGCCCCAAATAAAAATTACTAAGGAGCAAACTTAGAGTCATTTGAGGTTCAGCTTTGCGATAAGCATAAAAAATTCTAGACCAAGCATCTTTAAAACTCTCCTCATCTCCTTGTTTAAAAGTAAAGACTAATTCCTCAGGTGAAGAAGTAACAGGTATAGAGCTAGACATGATAACAAAGTAAACTAAATGCAAGTAACTAACTTTTTTGTGTTTTTGATATAGAGCTAGTAAACAAGACAGTAAGTAAAGTATCTAATTTTTTTGTGTTTTTAATATGAAGCAAACAAGACAGTAAATAAAATAAAGCAAGACAAAAACAAAGTAAAGAGATTGGATGTGGAGACTCTCCTTGCAGCGTGTCTTGATCTCCCCGGCAACGGCGCCAGAAAAAGTGCTTGATGCGCGTAGATGTACACGTCCGTTGGGAACCCCAAGAGGAAGGTATGATGCGCACAGCGTCAAGTTTTCCCTCAGAAAGAAACCAAGGTTTTCGAACCAGTAGGAGCCAAGAAGCACATGAAGGTTGTTGGTGGAGGAATGTAGTGCGGCGCAACACCAGTGAAACCGGCGCCAACGTGGAACCTGCACAACACAATCAAGATACTTTGCCCCAACGTAATGAGTGAGGTTGTCAATCTCACACGGCTTGCTGAAAACAAAGGATTAAACGTATCGAGTGGAAGATGGTGTTTGTTTGCAAAGAACAAGATAAAACGAGTAGAATGTATTCAAATGTAAAAGAATGGACCGGGGTCCACAGTTCACTAGTGGTGTCTCTCCAATAAGATAACTAACATGCTGGGTGAACAAATTACAAGCGGGCAATTGACAAATAAAGATTCAATACATACCAATGATGATTACTATGAGATTTAATCAGGGCATTACGAGAAAGTACATAAACCGCTATCCAGCATGCATCTATGCCTAAATAATCCACCTTCAGGTTATCATCTGAACCCCTTCCGGTATTAAGTTGTAAACAACAGATAATTGCATTAAGTATGGTGCGTAATGTAATCAACACAAATATCCTTAGACAAAGCATCAATGTTTTATCCCTAGTAGCAACAACACATCCACAACCTTAGAACCTACTGCCACGATCCCAGATTCAATGGAGGCATGAACCCACTATCGAGCATAATTACTCCCTCTTGGAGTTACAAGTATCAACTTGGCCAGAGCCTCTACTAGCAACGGAGAGCATGCAAGAAAATAAACAACACATATATGATAGATTGATAATCAACTTGACATAATATTCTATATTCATCGGATCCCGCCAAACACAACATGTAGCATTACAAATAGATGATCTTGATCATGTTAGGCAGCTCACAAGATCTAAACAATGATAGCACAATCGGAGAAGACAACCATCTAGCTACTGCTATGGACCCATAGTCCAAGGATGAACTACTCACGGATCAATCCGGAGGCGGGCATGATGATGTAGAGCCCCTCCGGTGATGATTCCCCTCTCCGGCAGGGTGCCGGATGCGATCTCCTGAATCCCCCGAGATGGGATTCGCGACGGCGGCGTCTCTGGAAGGTTTTTCGTATCGTGGCTATCGGTACAGGGGGTTTCGCGACGAAGGCTATTTGTAGGCGGAAGGGTAGGTCAGGGGGCGACGCAAGGGGCCCAGACCACAGGCCGGCGCGGCCAGGGCCTGGGCCGCGCCGCCCTATGGTCTGGCCACCTCGTGGCCCCACTTCCTTTCCCCTCGGTCTTCTGGAAGCTTCGTGTAAAAATAGGACCCGGGCGTTGATTTCGTCCAATTCCGAGAATATTTCCTTACTAGGATTTCGAAACCAAAAACAGCGTAAAACAAAGAATCGGCACTTCGGCATCTTGTTAATAGGTTAGTGCCGGAAAATGTATAATAATGCTGTAAAGTATGTATAAAAAATTCAAGTATTGTCATAAAAGTAGCATGGAACATAAGAAATTATAGATACGTTTGAGACGTATCACCCCCCATTGTAATACTCCACTGAGCAATAGATCTAGCAGGATGTAGGCCTTTTACTCTCCGGAGGGGCTGAACCTGGGTAAACCCTTGTGTCTTGTGCACCTCGCTCTGCAGAATGGCTATGTCTCCTTGCTCCCGCATCAATGAAGTGCTGCACCCTGTAGCACCTGTCGTGGTCATATCCACGACAGTGGCGCCCACCGTGGGACATGGGTCATCAGGCCTCCGAGCTGCGGCGAGGCCCTACTCGCCTAATCGCCGGACGGTCGCCTCCGGCAGGATGATCGCCACGGGCAACTTCTTCCACATCCAGCCAAGCACCTACCACCTGGCTCCGTCGCCCCTCTCCCACGCTTGGATGGTGCCGGTCGGCACGATCAACCTCTTCGTCGGGCTTGTCGGCATCAGCGACCCCGCCGAGGAACGCCCTGGCCAGCTGCAAGACCCCTACGCGCCGGGGCAGCTCCTCACGGCCACTCTCCCTCTCTCCGATGAGGCATACGCCGAGGGCGACTCGGCCCTGGAGGACGATGCCGATTCTGCGGCCGCGGCGTCGGTCGTCGGATCCATCACCGCAACATCGCTCGGGGACTCCATCACCCTAGTCTCCAACCCGAGCGACATCGAGGACAACTCCATCCTCCCCCTCTTCGTTAGCGACTCGGAGTCCGACTCCGTCGACATCCCGCAGTACCAGTATCCCACTACCATCCTCATGGCGGCCGGTGACGAAGCTCCCCCTCCACCTGACCCCTTCTCCACGCCCCTACCCATGACTGCGACCGCAATCGAGATCGAAGCACATCGGGCGGCCCTGGAGGAGCAGAGGAAGAAGGAGCTCGCTGAGCGGCAGAAGTTCCGCCACGAGCAGGAAGAGAGCCGTGTCCCAGTATCGCCAGCAGCGCAATCGCCTGCGCATGGAGCGCGCTCGCGAACAAGGCTTCCCCAGTGCCCGCCTCAACTTCGACGATCCGGACGGAGAGGTCCGAGTCGCCCAAATCCAGAACCACGGCGTCCCCGAGTCGAGCCGGGCC
>NC_061510.1:44511275-44552925 GCF_022539505.1 Lolium rigidum | reverse complement strand
GCCGCCGGCCGAGTGGCGACTGGCGCACCACCACCACCACCCCCACCACCACCTGAAGGACGGCTGGCTCCTCGCGTGGAAGTCGACATTAATGGCCTGCCCCTCCACTCGTCGCTGGCCGAAAACGTCGCAGCCGCTTAGGCCGCCTCGCAAACCTCCCCGACACAGGAGAGGGAGCGATCTTCGTCCAACACGCCAAGGCCCTAGTCGCCAAGGCCCTCGATCAACAACATGCTGCTGCAAACTCCCAGGGGCGACTCTACTCACGCTCGTCGGCCAGTCGCGCCGCGTCCTCGGCGGTAGAAAATTGCCAGTCGCCAACGTTAACAACTGCCCGCCCTAGGCGCCACACGCCGCCCACTCGACCAACCACCGAGTCGAGCCGCGCCCCCCGCGAGCAATGGTAACTGCCAACGGGCAGCCAATCGACGCGCGCACACACATCGTCAATGACCAAGCGTGGAACACGCACAACCGCTTGAACGAGCACTACGTGGATGAGACCCCACGCCAAAGCGCGTTCAACTGGGTCAGCCCAACATGCTTCGGCCCCATGATCAGAGGCGAGCCCTACCCTCAAGGGTTCAAGGGCCCCCGCGACATCGAGAAGTACGACACGCACATCGACCCTACGGTCTGGATCGACTCGTACACCATGGCGATGGGCATCCAAGGCTACATGGAGCTACTCGCCGTCCGCTACCTGCTCCTCATGATGGACGGGCTGAATCGCCAGTGGGTCAACACCCTTCCCCCAAACAGCATCGAATCGTGGGAGGAAGCCCGCGCCGCTTTCATCCAGCACTTCGCCAGTGCTTACACCCGCGCCACCACCATCGAGGACCTCGACCGCTGCATCCAAGGACCCCACGAGTCGACTCGCTGGTGGGTATAACGGTGGCAGGACATGTGGACGACGTCAAGTGGCATCAACACCGACACGGCGATCTACTGCTTCCGGCGGTGCTGCCGGTACGAGCCGCTTGGCGCCAAGCTCAGGCGCCACAGTCGCGACAACATCTCCATGGCTGAGCTATTTAATATCGCCCAGCGCTACGCCGACGAGGACCCCATGGTCGACTCAGACGACGAGTACGGCCAGCGGCGCAATCGCCGCCCACACCGGTCCGACACTCGCCATGACGAATACTGCTTCGGCACTCGCCCAGGCAGCGGCAAGCGCCGCGCCGATGGCGGCAACACCTAGTTCGTCGCCAACACCAACTACGGGCAGCGCGACCCAAAGTCCTCCCACCGCGACAACCGCGCGCCAAGGGAAGACCGCCCCCCGGGCAAACGATTCGACCCACACAGCCTGCTGGATGCTCCGTGCATCTATCACATCAGGGAGGGGAAGCCCTCCATGCACACGACCGCAAACTGCTTCTCCCTCAAGCAGATAGAGAAGGCCCTCCGCGCCAAGGAAGGCAACGGCGGCGGCCAGAACAAAGATCGCAACAAGGACCAGGACACCCCAAGGATGACGGGTTCGGTCGCAGCGTCGGCTCGCTGCATACCTTCACCGGGGTCGGCGACCGCCGCGACAAGAAGGTACTCGCACGCGCGGTGGCTGTCAACACAGTCATTACGGACGTCCCTCGCTGGCTCAACTGGTCCGAGCAGAGCATCACGTGGAGTCGCGAAGACCATGCTCCACGCATTGAGTACCCCGGGCGAGTGGCGCTAATCGTCAAGCCCAAGGTCGCCGAGTACTGGCTCCCGAAGACCCTGATGGAGGGAGGAAGCTCCATCAACATCATGTACTACGACACCTTCCGGCGAATCGGGCTGCCCGACTCGCGCCTCGAGAATACAAGCGTCACCTTCCACGGCATCGTCCCTGGACAGAAAGCCTTCCCAATTGGCAAGATCACGCTACCGGTCACCTTCGGCACGCCGGCGAACTATCGCACCGAGCGGATATCCTTCGAGGTGGTCAACTTCCGCAGCCCGTACCACTGCGTCCTCGGCCGCCAGACGTTCGCAAGGTTCATGGCCACGCATCACTATGCCTACAACATGATGAAGATGCCCGAGCCACGCGACGTCATCACTGTCCGCGGCGACCCAGACCTCGCCCTGGAATGTGAGGACAATGGCGCCAAGCTCGCCGACGCTGTCATCACTGTGGAGCGCGACAACACCGCCGAGCTCGCCAAGTACCCTGCGTCCTTGAACACCTGGATCGACGACCGCATCGTCTTCACCACCTTTTCCTGGTCGTGCGGCAGCGACCGCACGTTGAGGCACCGGGGGACACTCGGCTCGGGAGAGTATTGGGGAATGTGGACCTCCCCCGGCCGGGTTTGCTCCGTGGCGTAAAACCAGAACTTGCGCCATTGCTCTTCAGGAGTGCCATGTCGATGAAGGTTTCACCGGACTTCACATGGAACGTGATCCGCGCCGCCATTGGGGATGAGCGACTGGTCGCTCTTGCTCACCGAGTCGCCCGCCCATGGAAGATGGTTACCCACAATGGGAAATAGGGCGGGCAGTCCAGGTAGCACTCGCACAGCGCCACGAACAGGGCGATCTGTTGGACGCTATGCGGCCCAAGGTCGGAGATTTTGATGCTGTAGAATGCCAGCAGTTGGCGTAGGAAGTCGGAGGTGGGGAGTGCGAAGCCTCGATCGAGGAAGCTCGTGAAGATCATGAACTCCCCCGGCCTCGGTCGCGGCTCCATCTCGTTCGCCGCCGGCACCCTCCACCTCTCGTGCCTGAACTCGGGGTTGATCCCCGCGGAGATGATGGGAGATGAGACTCCCAAGTAACCTTGGACTTGGTCCAACCCTTGGCCGCCATTGATGCGCTCTGAGCTCGGATGACGAAGGGGAACTGGAGCAGATGAAGGAATGAAGAGGGGGAAATGCGGCGGAGTGTGAAGCCCTAACCCCTGGAACAACCCTTTATACCTCCGCACTCGCCCGGCTTGAGGAACAAGATCCATCATTCAATGCCATTCCGAAATCGCCGCCCGGAGATCAACGACCGATATTTGCGCCGGATTAAACCGCGCGGCCGTTAAATAGCCGTTAGCAGTCTTGTCAAGTCCAACGGTCAACTGCGCGGTAACGGCTCGCGCCTCGGTCAACGTGAATATAGCTGTTGGAGCATCCACGTGTCTCCCTTGGGCGTCATTAGCCGACTGACACACGACGACTGGCCTACGCCGACTGTCCTACGCCGACTTGCCAACGCCGACTGGCCCTTGGCGACTGAAGACTGGGATTCTATTCTTAACCTTGTTTTTCAGGAGCCCGGCAACGAATCGCTTGATCCATCGCCAAACCTCTTCGAGTTCTGCCTCAAGCCCTTGCTTCATCGTCACCGCGCTCAGGGACTAATGATGGGGATATGCCTTAGGGGGTGTATCACCAGTCTCACTCGCCACGGAGTGAAGGGCTCAAGGAGGTTTCCAGTCGACCTGAACGACTGGGCACCCGGGCCCCGGTGCGACTGGCCCAAGACCCCCAGGCCCCGGTGCGACTGGGCTAAAACCCTCGGATGGGCCGACTGGACGGGAGGCCCAGGCGACTGGAGGAGAAGATTACTTGCAAGAGGAGCGACGAATCCCGGACTAGTAGCAAGTGATGTGATTCGGACTTATCCTCATGTAACCCTAGATCGGGGGTGTCTATATAAGCCCCCGAGCTAGACCCAAGAAGACACACCATCTGAGATCCAATCTCCCCCTCATTGCTCTTGGCGTAGCCGCGGACTGAGCCCCCCCATTGTAATTATCGTCTGAGCAATAGATCTAGCAGGACGTAGGCCTTTTACTCTCCGGAGGGGCTGAACCTGGGTAAACCCTTGCGTCTTGTGCACCTCGCTCCGCAGAATGGCTATGTCTCCTTGCTCCCGCATCAATGAAGTGCTGCACCCTGTAGCACCTGTCGTGGTCATATCCACGACACATGTGATATGTGGTGCGAAGGAGGTGTCCTACCGCTACGCGGAGGTCTCGCGCAATACTAAAATGCGCCCCATGTAGCTGCTTCACAAAAAAAAAACCGTTTTGGCACCCCGAAAATGAAAAAAAATCGCGCATGGGTCGGATTGGAAATCCGCTCCCGGGGCCTTGATTCCCATCCTAGGGACCACACACGTGCCAAATATGGCCTCGGTCCGACAAACTATGCGGTATTACAGGCCGTTTCCTACTCATTTGCCCTTAAAGCCATAGAACTCTGGACGTGATAGCCCTATTTGTGAAGAGTTTTCCAAAATAATTGCCATATCCTAATTCCGACATTTGGAGTTTTTACTAGGACACATAAAATAGCGCCATGCGGCTCTAAGGGATTTTCTGACTTCGTTTAAATTGTCATATGGCCAAAACGGGCCCCCACGGAGATGCGGTATGGCCGTACCGGGCGCGCTGGTGCACCTGTTCACCATCGCGCTAAACGGAACAAATTTAGCACATAAAGTGATGTTTCGTAGACCTAAAAACATTTTTCTCGAAATTTATTGAGCGACGGAAAGTATACCCCTAGTTTAAATCCGGTCAGTTTCCAACGGATTCGGCGGGACACCGCAGGAAGCCGCATGGATTCCCAGATAGCTAGCACGCACATATGTGTGATATATGGTGCGAAGGCGGTGTCCTACCACTACGCGGAGGTGTCACACAACTATAATGCGCCCCATGTAGCTACTTAACAAAAAAAAACCCATGTTGGCACCCTGAAAATGAAAAAACCATCGCCCATGGGTTAGATTGGAAATCCGCTCCCAGGGCCGTGCTTCCCATCCCAGGGACCACGCACGTGCCAAATATGGGCTCGTTCCCACAAACTATACGGTGTCACGGGCCGCTTCCTACTAATTTTCCCTAAAAGCCATACAACTCCGAACTTGATAGCCCTGTTCGTGAAGGGTTTTCCAAAATAATTGCCGTATCCCATTTCCGTCTTTTAAAGTGGTTACTAGGACACATAAAATGACACCATGCCGCTCCACGGGATTTTCTAACTTTATTTAAATTGCCATCTGGCTAAAACGGGAACCCGAGGACATACAAGAAAGTGTATGAATTGTTACTATATTGACATGGTACTGTACATGATTCAAAGATGCATGATTTTGACATAAACGGATAGAGGATGTTTTTCTGAATATTTTAATACCTTATACTTATTTTTCTGACATCATATGAATTAGTTATGCTTTTTACGTCGGCTTAGCCCTTTCTATGCCTAGGGCCAAAGATATGCCGAGGGCTGCCCTCGGCGTAGACCTCGCTACGCCGAGGGTCGGACTGGCAGGCTGGCATGGCCGGGCCATACGCCGACGCCCCGACTTTTAGTCGTCGGTGTATAAAAGGCCCTCGGCATATCGCGCCACTCCTGTAGTGGGGCATGGACCCCGAAATTTAAAATGAAAAAACCGACCACAAAAAACTAGGAAATAACTGGGCGCGACTAAAAACCGAATCTGACCTGAGCTGTGCGAATCTGACCCGAGGGTCAGACGAGAGAGTTTGCCAAGATTCGTGCAAAGATAGGAATGAACGGCAAAAGATCTGACATGAACTGAATTGTAATTTCAGCTAGCTGAAAAATAGAAACTGTGAAATTCTATCTAATATACTGAAGGAAGACATACCTACAAATGAAAAAAAAGAAGGGAAGCTGGATTACGCTCGTGGGGTCCTCCTGCATGCGCGCGCGGAACCGACGTCGGGAGGAGCGCGATCAATTGAATTTTTTTTAATGGCTCGATATTTTTACGTGACTCAGTGATCCCTATCTTAACTAACAAATCCGAAAATCCCGCCGGTTAGGCACCGCAACCCTATATAGTAGTAGTCTAGTAGATCGATCTCTTGAAGAAAGGGAGAGAAAAAAAACAGGAAACCTGAGTCCCTTGCCGCCATGCCAACGCCGACCTGGGCATCAACAGCTGCCGTCACCGGCGAGCACAGGGGGGGCCACTTACTCGATATCGTCGGCTACTCGCGGGCGAAACACTTGCCCACCGGCTCGGCACTGCCGTCATTCCCATTCATGGTTGGAGGCTATCGCTGGGCTATGTATGTCTACCCCAACGGTCAAACCCCGGAGGATGCAGATTTCATCTCGGTTTCTTTTGCTCTCATTCAGGATGTTGCCCACCCTGTGAAAGTGCGCGCGGAGTTCAGTTTCATCGACCAGGTTGAAACCCAAGATCCTAGACATGTTCGTACAAGGCAGATAATTGATATCCCTAGAAGACTTTCCTCTAAGGGTTACCCCAGGTTTATTTTGAGGGAGGAATTTGAAAAGTCCGAGCATCTCAAATATGATTGTTTCACCATCCGTTTGGACCTCATCGTCATCGAGGAAAGGCGTCAACACTAGAACTGACGAAGATTTCAGTCAGATTGCGCAAGATCGATGCACCTTCCGTGTGTGTGCCAGCGTTTAGGGTAATAATAACGATAATTGTTGAGTTGGGGTACCCTGGTTTGTCCAATTCAAGCATCAGGATTAGTTACTGTACTTCCAATTGAGGCATCATTATTAGTTTGTGCTGTGGATTTTCCACACAGCTATATTTCCGATCTCCGCTGTAACTCAGCAGTCTGCTCATTACTTGTGTTCTTTCTACATGATGTTTTTTTTTTGTTGAGAAAATGACAAATGCCATATATTAAGCTGGAATGACCTGTACGAAAATAGCCTTGCAAAAGTTAATAATAACACCCATATTGTCTTACGGTATCAATGTCTTCTTCATCTTGTTGTAAGCCAAGCTCGGTGATGCATCTGGACTTCCGGATGGGATAACATTATTGTAGCGGCTGGGAAGTTGTCAATGCAAATCGAGAAGAGGCTGCTAGCCGCCATATGTTAAATAGAACATGGCTCCAGACACCACGGGAACGACACAAGGGGGCAACGAACCAGGACCTGTGCCGGCGGCAAAATATCGGGGCCGTCGGCATAGAGGCCCTCCACACGAGCCCACGAAAAACACCATCGGTACAGGCCAGCCATCGGCACAGTGCAGAGCACACCATCCACTGTGCCGAGGGCAGCCATCGGCACACTGGTAGAAAAAATGCCTTTAGTCGCGGTTCGTAACTGGCATTAATCCCGGTTGCGCAACCGGGATTAATTATGCGAGACTAAAGGCCCACCCCTCTAGTGGCGGATGCTTACGAACCGCGACTAAAGGCCCATCCACGTGGGTGTCAGGCGTCCATCGGGGCGGAGGACCTTTAGTCGCGGTTGGCCAGACCAACCGCGACTAAAGGTCTCCGCAGGTTTAGGGTTTTAGCCTCCCTAAATCTGGTTTCTTTTTGTTGTGTTTCATTTCTTTTATATTTTATTTTGTGTTTCATTTTAATTAGAGAGAAGTTTTAGTACACATATTTTACGCTATTATATACACGTTACACGATTGATGCATATGAATGTACAATTTCAAACAAGTTTGAAATTTCAAACAAGAAGAATTCAAGAGGAATATATAATATTTAATCTCGGGTGACCATATACAACTTCAAACAAGTTTCCATATACAATTTCCGCCTCGGAAAAATTTCCCCGCAAGCCCGCGAAAGACTCCATCTCCTCTAACAATGTTGGGGAAAGGGTTGGGAAATCTCCCGTGGCGGAACTTCTCGAATATGCCCTTGGTGCACATGCCCTATATATGGCATATTCGGAAGTTCCGCCTCGGAAAATTTTTTCCTGCAAGCCCGTGAAAGCTACTTAACTAGTAAAACAAGCCAACCATCTCCATTGTTAATATCTTACATACAGTAACATCATTACACAAAAGTGATTTCCATATTGAGATACACAAGTTATGATTCCTATATCTAGCTAGTCTTCTGAGTTTTCTTCGTCTATTTTCCTTTCTTCTGACTGCGACGCAACCATGGACAATCTTCATTATTTAAGATGATGCTTGGGTCAATTTTTACCTTGAAGGGTGGAATATCATCAAACTTATTATAATCTTCTGAAATGTCTATCTTGTCCTCTACTCCCACGATGTTTCTTTTTCCTGAAAGAACTATGTGCCGCTTTGGCTCATCGTATGATGTGTCCTCTTGCCTTTCTTTTTTTTTCGGTTTGCTAGACATGTCCTTCACATAGAAAACCTGAGCCAACTCACTGGCTAGGACGAATGGTTCGGTGTCGTACCCAACATTCTTGAGATCCACTGTAGTCATTCCATACTGCGGGTCTACCTGTACCCCGTCTTTCAGGTTGAACCATTTGCACCGGAACAAAGAGACCTTGAAATTAGGTCCATAGTCAAGTTCCCATATCTCCTCTATGTACCCATAATATGTGACCTTGTTCCCATTGTCATCTTCTGCATCAAAGCGGACACCACTGTTTTGGTTGGTGCTCTTTTTGTCTTGGGCGAACGTGTAAAATGTGTTCCCATTAATATCGTACCCTTGAAAAGTCGATATAGTCAAAGATGGTTGCTTGGCCAACAAGTACAGATGCTCGTCATCGGTGACATTCATGAGACGTGTTTGCAACCAACCGCCGAAAGTCTTCATGTGTTCTCCAACAATCCAATCTTCACGTTGCTCCGGGTATTTAGAGCGTAAGATATCCTTGTGTTCCTCTTTGTACGGAGCCACCAAGATGGAATTATGTAGAACTGTGTAGTGTGCTTGAGTGAAAGAATGTCTGTCCATACACGTTGTTGATTTATTTCCTAGCGTGCCTTTTCCACGCAGTCTCCCCTCATAGCGCGATTCAGGAACACCGATCGTCTTAAGGTCAGGAATAAAGTCAACACAAAACTCAATGACCTCCTCTGTTCCATAGCCCTTGGCGATGCTTCCTTCTGGCCTAGCACGGTTATGAACGTACTTCTTTAAGACTCCCATGAATCTCTCAAAGGGGAACATGTTGTGTAGAAATACAGGACCGAGAATGCCAATCTCTTCGACCAGGTGAACTAGGAGATGTGTCATAATATTGAAGAAGGATGGTGGGAACACCAACTCGAAGCTGACTAGACATTGGACCACATCCTTCGGTAAATTTTGTAGAGTAAGTGTATCGATCACCTTCTGAGAAATTGCATTGAGGAACGCACATAGCTTCACAATGGTTACTCGAACATTTTCCGGCGTAAGCCCCTCAATGCAACTGGAAGTAATTGTGTCATAATCACGTGGCAGTCATGAGACTTTAGGTTTTGAAACTTTTTCTCTAACATGTTTATTATTCCCTTTATATTCGACGAGAAGCCAGACGGGACCTTGATGCTACTCAGGACTTCAAAAAAGATCTCCTTCTCCTCTTTGGTAAGAGCGTAGCTGGCAGGACCTTGATACTTCTCTGGATTCAGGTTGTTTCCTTCGTGGATACTTTGTTGGTCCTGCCGTGCATCCGGTGTATCTTTTGTCTTCCCATACACGCCCAAGAAGTTTAGCAGGTTCACGCAAAGATTTTTCGTCACGTGCATCACGTCGATTGCAGAGTGAACCTCTAAGAATTTCCAGTAGGATAGCTCCCAAAATATCGACTTCTTCTTCCACATGGGTACGTGTCCGTCAACATCATGCGGAACAGATTGTCCGCCAGGACCCTTTCCAAAGATCACTTTTAAATCCTTGACCATATCATATATAACTTCCCCAGTAGGGCGGGTAGGCTTCGTTCGGTTATCTGCCTCACCTCCGAAATGCTTTCCTCTCTTTCTTACGTGAAGTTGTTTCGGAAGAAATCGACGATACCCCAGGTACACATTCTTGTTTCCCAAATAATTACTGTCAGTCTCACCTAAACAGTGTGTGCATGCGTTGTATCCCTTGTTTGACTGCCCTGAAATGTTACCAAGAGCAGGCCAATCATTGATGGTTACAAATAACAACGCTCGTAGGTTAAATTCCTTTTGTTCGTGCTCATCCCACACAGGTACACCTTCGTCACGCCACAACTCTAAAAGTTCTTCAACCAATGGCCTCATATACACATCAATGTCGTTGCCGGGTTGCTTCGGGCCCTGGATGAGCACTGGCATCATAATGAACTTCCGCTTCATGCACAACCAAGGAGGAAGGTTATAGATACATAGAGTCACTGGCCATGTGCTATGACTGGAGCTCTGCTCCCCGAAAGGATTAAAGCCATATGTACTTAGACCAAGTCTTAAGTTCCTTGCGTCATCTGAAAATGACTTAAACTCTCTGTCAATTTTTCTCCACTGCGACCCGTCAGCGGGGTGTCTCAGCATCAAATCTTTCTTACGGTCCTCTTTGTGCCATCGCAACAACTTGGCATGCTCTTTGTTCTGGAACAAACGTTTCAACCGTGGTATTATAGGAGCATACCACATCACCTTCGCAGGAACCCTCTTCCTGGGGGTGGAATCGCCCTCAACATCGCCAGGGTCATCTCGCCTGATCTTATACCTCAATGCACTACATACAGGGCATGCATTCAAATTCTCGTACTCCCCGCGGTAGAGGATGCAATCATTGATGCATGCATGTATCTTCTGCACCTCTAATCCTAGAGGGCAGATAACCTTCTTTGCTTCGTACGTAGTAGAGGGCAATACGTTCTCCCCTGGAAGCATCTTCTTTATTATTTTCAGCAACTTTTCAAATCCCTTGTCGAAGTACCATTCTCTCGCCTTCCACTGCAGCAATTCCAGTGTGGTACCCAGCTTTTTCTGACCATTCTCGCAATTTGGGTACAACAGTTTGTTGTGATCCTCTAACATTTTCTACAACTTCAACCTCTCCTTTTCATTTCCCCAGTTCATCTTCGCATCAAGAATGGTCCGACCCAAATTGTCATCCGGGTCATCAAAAATCGGCTCATCGAAAATGGGCTCTTCTTCAGCTTCGTCTTCCCCCATTCTACTATCACCGTCTTCAGTGAATAAGGGATAGTTGTCACTATCCTCTTCTTCTTCGTTGTCTTCCAATATAACCCCTCTTTCTCCGTGCTTGGTCCAACAATTATAGCTGGGCATGAAACCGTTCTCCAGCAGGTGGACGTGAAGGGTCTTTGAGGTAGAGTAATCCTTCATATTCTTACAGGAACTACATGGACAATACATGAAACCATTCGACCGCCTGTTTGCCTCAGCCACGCTGAGAAAATAATGCATGCCATTAATGAACTCGGGATGGCACCGGTCACCGTACATCCATTGTCGACTCATCTGCATTTTATATGTATATCAAAAATCGTTAAGTACACAACATCGTGGATATATGAGTGACCAACTTAATTAATATTCAAGTTCATCACATAAAACTAAAAAAAATTATAAAAAAGAAGAGGCTCACCGAGGTGGTACCGTGCCGGCTAGGGGACGACGCTGGCGATCGACGGCGGTGAGGACGGGATGATACTAATTAAAACCTACAAAACATACCATAATTTCAGCTCAAATTGCATATAAAAAAAATAAAATCCCTAACTTAGGCATTTCATCGAACACCTTGCTAGCACTAGAAAAATAGTACGAGTTAAAACTACCAAAGAAAATGAGCTAAATTAGGAACGCCGGAAGGAAGGATGATATTGCTAACCCTTGGATAGATGTATGTCGTTAATCTTGTTAAAATGGTGGAGAAAAATGAACATTATTGGAGTGTGAGAGGTGCAAAATATTTGGAAATGTGAGAGTAGGAGAAGGAGAATGAGATATGCAGCGGGTCGGGCGCGCGGCGGCGCGGTGATAAAGGGCAGAGACCCTTTAGTACCGGTTCCTTACATGAACCGGTACTAAAGGTGCAGCCCTGGCCCCACCTTCGACTGGAAACTGGGCTCAAACCCTTTCATACCGGTTCGAAACACGAACCGGTATAAAAGGACCTTAACGAACCGGTATAGATGTCCCACGCATGGAACCGGTACGAATGCCCTCTTTAGTTTCGTACCGGTTCGTAAGTGAACCGGTATTTATGGCTTAGATGGATGCCCATTTTTCTACTAGTGGCGGCGCCCGATAGGTGATGGCATAGAACCATAGGAAAACTTGAGAACGCTCCGATCTATAGAGTTTAGACGGCGAGAGGAGGTTTGTTTTTTAGACAACCCCAGTCGTGCGCTTCGGAGAGTTAACAGATCTAATGAATCTGATCTAAGGAATGTTAACGACAGGCTTAACTTTTGGTTAATCTTAGCTCTACAATGTTTGTTGTTTTAGTAATATAATAGATAGATAGATTCCAAGCTCTAACTAGTTTAACATAAGGAATGCCTACGGAGCAGTCGACTGATAATCCTTACGTCTCAGTCGACACCAAGGGACATGCAGCAAGCAGCGAGCAGCATCGCACCTGTTGATGGATGATGGGCATACGCAGCAGCATCTAAAGGTATAATTGCCACACCTCCATGGGCGCCTCGCAGCGTATCCACGCTAGCAACCTGTCACGCGCTCGTAGGGGAGCCAGACCGCGCCGTTGGATCTGGGGACAAGCCCCGCGTCAATCCGGGCCGCTCGTCCCTGGAACAAAACAGACACGGACGAAAACCTAACCCCAAGCCCAATCCCCTCGCTTCCTCCTCCCCAATCGGTTGGCCTCCTCCTCCCCCAATCGAGCCTCGTCCCGTCGCCGCCGCCGCTGCCCCCGCGTTCATCCCAACCGTGCCTCGTTTCGTCGCCGCCGCCGACTCTTCTCCGTCGAGGAAGCAGGCGAGGAGCATGACGAGGAGGCGTGCGGAAAGGGCGCCACCAGGTCGTCGACAAGGGCCCCCCGCTCTCAGCGCCGTCCGCTTGCGCGTCTCTGGCGAGAGGAGGGTGCCGCCGTTACGAGCACGACCAGGAGGCGCGCATCGTTGCGCGCTGGGAGGACGGGCCAGGCCGTCGACGAGCGTATGGAGGCAGGGCTCCGCCAGCGCGTCAATGTTGCCTCGTCACCGAATGGAAGGAGGACTACGAGGGGTCTTCTTCTACATGTTTTTAGTAATCTCAGGTTTGCATCTGGACATCCTCTCCTTCTCCTTCAGATCTGAGGAGCTCATGTTCTTCTCAGTGTTTTGGAGAGGTTGGGGGTATGGCTGCTGCAGATACGGACTTTCCTTGAAGGATGCTTTTTTTTTCTTTTTGGTTTTACACGTAATCATCAATCTATATTTGTGTACTGTATTTAGTTCTTGCTGATATGGCTGAGATTGCAGGTGTTTGCAGCATGGTTTTTGTCATTTTGTCACACAAGAGAAGCCTAGCCCAAGCCTCACAAATCCCTGGTCACTTGAGATAAGGTATTTTTCTTGGATTTTGCCATTTTTGAACATCATTATGTTCAAGAAGGGGGACGTACATCTGGTATATGTGAAATACCAGTTTATTACTTTCATCCATAACTCCAGAAGATATGCTAACGTTTGGAATTTGGAGAAGAGTCCTTTTTTGCTTGGTTCTTATGCAATTCATATATGTTGATGCACTTTTTAATCTTTTTGGTTCCAAACCTGCATATGTAATGCCTCCAAGAATATCTCAAGTGATATGTAGCTATTTTTATGTCTGTATGTTGAGGTGGTTAAGAATTAAACTGATGCTCTGCTTGCAGATGGTATGCAACATACGCACTATGAGTATGTTGTTTCTTGAATCCGGTGGTGTGGTGCGGTACGTTGATTCAGCCCCACCGTGTCACCTGAATGGATTGGATTCTTTGGTTTTCATTAGGTTCGGGGCTTGGACCTCATTGTTCAACTTGAATTTAAGTCGGGCCAACTTGATGAATTGCTCGTGGGAATGGTTCAGGTTCATACTTGCACACACAATCCTCTTGCTTGCTATATATATCTCAGATATGAGGTACCCATGTTCTTCCCCTTTTTGCAACGCAATTCATCTAATGTGTTCCGGTTAGAGATTGGAGGGGGGCACGGCTGATTCAGGTACGGGTTGTCCATACACGGAAGCTTCATCGATGTGTTCAGTAACAATCCAATCATTTTTTAGAATCCATGTTGTAAAGTCTGTGAACAGTTCTGATCATGCGGAAGATTGTCTCTTAGTAACCAATTATGTTGCTATTTTCATAATTTATTCAGCTTTACCACAGGTTCAAACCGGACATGTCTTCACTTGATACATAATTTATTTAGTTATTGGTGACAGTTACTAAAACTTTTTGCCTTTTCTAGGACAATTGTGTGTCCGTTACTTCCTCGGACGGGGGAAGTTTAGTTTCAAAGATACTTGGAGGGCCGAGGAACTTGAACGAGTCCTGGCACATATATTGAAGATCTGTTGCGTAAGTATGAGGTAAATCTCTCTTGAACTATTTTCCTTGAGTGGCATAATATAATAGTCTTACATTTTGGTCTCTGCATTACTTTTCAGTTGCTTGCACTAATGTTGGATTCCTTTTCTCTCATAAGTACAATATATAGTACAACAGCCTCATATTCTGTTTTCTGCATTACTTTGTTGTCTCCACAATCTGCCAATGTTGATAGAACGATTCTTATTTAGAAACAATGAATAGTTTGTTGTACTGAATTTCTCGGTTTTTGTTGTCATTTGCTTAAAATGTGTGTATCTGAAAGGAGTGCACATACATGGGTTTCAGCCTTTCAGTAGAGAGAACCTCAGATTTAATTTCTACGGTAATAATTGCTTTACCGAGGTGTCATAAATAATCTTAAATAAATATGCCACTTTACTTGCATGTTTTATTAATTATATTGTAGTATAACTATCCTAATTGTCTATACCACTTTTACAATATAAATCTGCACTGAAACAAGTATTTTTTCCTTATTACATGACATCTATTAATTGATACTGAGTATGCAGGAATATTCAATATTCATCCAAGCTATAAGTGTTCTATTTTGTTTCCTAGACAAATGGTTGGATGTCAGGTAATATGAAAATTGTACCTTGATTTTTTGTTACAAGTCATCGATTGTTATAATGTTGTAGGTAGGTAGAGTACCAGCGCCTGATGCATGCCGATATGTGCAAGAGCTCTGGCTTGTGCGTCTAAAGGTAGTCCAGTCAAATAATTGGTTGCCCATCATATTCTTTTCTTTGCTTGGTTTCTGGCCACGATTTTGGTTGCCAATAAGTGTGCATCAATTCCACTCTGAATTCCTTGGCCAGAATCTTGGCAAGAAAATTCATGCCAACAATTTAGTAGGTATGCAGAGGGCATAAATTAAATGTACATGAAAAGAATATCCTACAGGTTCCTACATGAAATTTTCTTTTCGTGACATGTGGTCTAAGTAGCCCTTTCAATTTCGTAGGTGTTTCCCGTTTTTATTACTGTGGTCTACGATATGTGAAGTTCGAACAAGCCACCTAGCAAGCATATTATTATATCAATTTAGTGCTGCTTGGATACATACTATTATTGGTATGTGTGCCACGGTGTTCCTGTTTTTTCTGAACAGCTCTGCTCTCTTCCTCTGAATCATCGATCCTATGGTTTGGATGTGTGTTTATTTACTAATCTCCTTTTTTCTTTGCAGTTTGGTGTACTGTTTTGCTCTTCTGTTTTGTCGGTCCTCTTCTTTGGAAGGTCTACAGGTTCACTAGGTATATGCCCCCTATTTGTCTAAATTCTTCTTAATTAATGCCACGCTTGGATAAAAAGACTGGCTGTTGAGGGAAGATTAGCCTATGTACTGCTTGTTCTGCTCGGTAGGTTCGCTTTTACCATGTTTAGCTTGCATCTAGATATATCCTACATTGACTGTCCATTACATCACCTCCTTCGATTGGCTTATCACATAATGTATTTTTTAGTTTTTACCAGGCGATATTGCTAACTAGATGAGTGATTCGTGTTGCCAGTTATGTACATATTTGTTTGAGTAGGCGTTAGAATGTTTAGTAGTCTTTAGCGCTATTTCTGTCATTTGCTTACTGGTTTACAGTTATTGTCAGCACCGACGCCATCGTCCTTGTGTCCAGAACTCCACACAAGCTCCAGAAATCCAGGGCAATCTGGCACCTCTTCCCTCTGTACTTTGGATCAGAGGATGGATAAGAGATTTAGCAATGCCTCGCAATGCCGGTTCAAATTCCTACCAAAACTCCCCTCCCTCCATTCTCTGCTAGATTTCTGGCTCAGATTGGAGTTGCTCATGTTTGCATTCCTCAAGCTGGTGATCTGCTCATGCTAACATATGTGCCCAGTTGTTTGTAAAGGTGTATTTTATGGTGCATTTCATTTAACATATTTTGCATAGTTTAAGTTCTATTCCAGATCTGCATTAGTTCAGCAAAGTTGATGGCATGTTTTGTGTAAGTTCTGTTCTTACCCTGTTTAGGACATTGCAGGTTGTCAATGAAGCGACTGTGGCGGTTGATGGATATCATGCTGGTAGACGAGAGGCGGTTAGGAAAGCAGCATAGAGTCTAAATTTGTAAAGGGAGCCTGCCGGTGACATGACCATCTTCAGTAAAGCATGCCTCCTCCCTAAAAAAACCATGCAGGCTCAGTTATTCATTGTTTGCTGCTATTGTAGTTTTGTTCTACCACTTTCCAGAGAAAGAAAGTAATCATTTTTTTTACAAACTGTACATGTATACCCATTTAAAATATTTTCAAGATGAGGCTATTGCTTTGTACTCCATTTTCTGAATAATAATCTCATTCACAATATTATCATCATATTGTAGATTCCTACGAGCTTCATGGCTTTTCTTCATAGCAGCACTGATAATTTACGCATGCCCTCGCTGGATTTATCATAATGTAAAGTTTCCTTATTCTCAAGTCTACCAATATGTACTGTAAATATTGCCTTTATTTATATTCTTCTTATCATCCTGGTCTCATCTTTGGTGTACTGTAGGAATAACTCACGATTGAATTCTTCTTGATATGTGGAATTCTTTGGTGCCATTCTGAGTTGCTTGCTGATGTGCAAAACTTAGTTCGGTTGCAAGTATTTCCATTTTGTGCCAAGCTTATAAACCAAGATGTGTTTTCTTTTCTATTTTTTCAGTTTTGGATATCCGATGATACATATTTATGTAAAATTCTAATAATAGTTGTATATATGTGCTGCTCACCATGGTACAACAGTCGCTCGATCTGCTACTTTTAGCTAGCCTGGCTCTTCATCATGATAAATTTATATTCTTTTTAGACTGTCATGTCTGGACTTTTTGACTGTCATGTCTGGACTTTTTCAAATGATTTAAAAGAACTTGCTAATCAAATTGATGGTTTAGGCAAACTAAAGCGGTATATTTTCCAAACACAGGTTACTGTAGGTATGCCAATTTGCTTATCTGAGCTATGGAAAGATATGTAGGTATGCCAATTCAGCCTCAATCATATTAATGCCTAAATCTGCATATTTGGAGGCGTCCATGCCAGTGACCAATAGCACTGACTAAATCCCATGACAGCGACCAATAGCACTGACTAAATCATAAATCCTAATATGTGTTCTTACGTTTTGCAGATTAACTCGACTTGGAGTGCCATGGCCGATGGAACGACTAGAGCAAAGCACATGAAGGTAAGCTTATGCAGCCTTCGTAGCGTCGATATTCTGACATGCCAATTGAAACATGGACTGAACAATGGACTTTTCAACTGCATTTTGTTCATAGCATTGTCTAAGAATGGTGGCCGGCTGTAGCTGATCTCATTGTCTAAGAATTTTTTTTATGAAAAGAGTTCATGGAATAGTTTAATGATATGATCCCTTGGCATGAACTAATCAAGAGTATTAGCTAGAACAATGACCTAAAAAATAGAAGGACCTGGGTTGCTAATCAATCTGTTATGACATAGACCTGACAGTTTACATTAGGTGATTCATCCTCTGATGGCTTTGGCTACATCTCCAGAACGCATGTTGCTGGTGCATCCGTTACAAGGTGTGAGGCAAGTAATTCATGTGAAGGTTCCAACACATTCTGCAGTTTGAGGGGCCACCTGTGCATTGCATCGGATGTAGTGCAGGTGTTGTCCTCCTTCACAGAATGAGTATCTAACTCCAATTTATTAAATTGGTAACAGGGGCAATCTTCATATACATAGGTCAATAAACAATAGTTCAGGCTATTGTTGCATTTGATTCAGATAAATTCAGCAGAGAGTACTTACAGAAGTAGTATCAGGTGTCGTTATAGTTCACAGGCTTTGTTTTGGTTTGTCAAGTCTTTGTCATTCTCTGATACTATACCTTCTGCTGCTTTATTTAAGAAATGATAAGTTGAATTATTGATTATCAGGGCCAGTTAGTTGCTCACTTTATCACTGGGTAAACCTATTAGTTGTTGGCATGTTGTGGTGCATCAGTGGTCTAAAGTTGATATCTCTTTTATTTGAATACGTGGATTTTCTTTACACAGAAATTGTGTTTTCACCATGGAAAGAAGTTTGTCATGTATTGCTTTATTTTTCCTTCTATAATGGCCTTCATTTGTACATTTTTTATTGCTTCCTTGGAAGAATGAGTTGAATACCTTCGCTATACACACCGGTTGGTAGATTCTAGCAATGATTTTTTTTTTCTTCATCTTCCCTCTTTTGATATTGTTGCTGCTCCTTCCTTGGGTAATTTTTCCATCTGCATATGTTATCAAATTAGGTTACCCCTGCCATGTCCACGCCTCCTTTAGCGGCCTAGGAAATTAACTGATGTTTCGATGGATGGCTCATATTCAAAGTGCCAAATACATTTCTCCAATTTCACATATGTGAATATTTTTGTTTCGGTCAATTACATATGAAGTTAAGTGTGACCAGGTAATCTATTCAGCCATCATGTGTGCTTTGCCTCATTTCTGTATTGCTGAATAAAGTTGTATCATTCTTTTCTAAAATCTCCTGCCTTTAATTCAGGTCACTCCATGTTTGTGTCGACCCAAAAAATTGCCGGAACCTGCCAGACTATATTAGTAGAAAGTTGTATTCTTCTTTTTTAAACAATGCTGAGAATTGTTTTAGGCAACCTCGGCCAATAGGAAATACATATTATTGTCCTAAAGCTGATCATATTTAGAACTTTAGGCTTCAGATAGATGTTTAGGAAGCACCACATTAATTCATGAACTCAGACTGATAATGAGTGTATTCAGTCTGCGACAACTGTGTTTTTGTTGCCAAGTCCTATAAATCCAATTTATTTGTGCTTAAAGTTTCTTTAGAAGGAAATACTGAAAGGTTTCTTAATGGTATGAGAGCACTCAACTATTTTTGTAATGAGACATAAATAGTAGGGTGAAGGGTCATACAAGGTTACTGTTCCATTCATTGATGCGGTTCATCGTTGGTAATGAATTGTTGGTTTGATTTGTGTATTTTGTAGTGGCCAATTTTTTTTTGTTATGTGGCGATAGAGCATACCGATTTCATAGAAATACCTTGAGGTTCTTTCTTCTTTGGACAAACTGAGTCGGTTGTTGTTATTTCTCTATTTCCTTGAATGTATATGTGTGCTACTCCGTTGGTGATTTTGTTTGTTTTATCCTAATATCTTCCTATTCACTTCATTTTCTAAAAGCTAAAACATGTATTAATATTTGTGCGAAATCCACAGGATCTTCCTATTCACATCATTTTCTAAAAGCTAAAACATGTATTAATATTTGTGCGAAATCCACGGGATCGTGCGCCAAGGCGCACATCTAAATCTAGTGTGCATGAACACCGAGCGGACATGCTTTGAGCGGACATGTTTTGCTACCTAGCTTACCAACCATTTAATTAACACTTGCACATCGTTGTCATTTTAAACAGAGCTAGCTGACAACAATTTGAATTCCACTTAGCTTACTACCGCTGCTCCTCACAACTTTAAAAATGTTCACCGAATTTTTTTAATAAAGGAAAGTTGCTTTAAACATTTTCTAAAATTTAATTGGAAGCTATCAGTGATTTAAAATCAAAGAATAAGCAAAAAAATCAATGACAAAAATATGGAACCCAAAAAATATGCTAATTGCGTATTTTTTGAGAAAAATGCAACTCATAATAAAAACCGGTTCTACTTACACATTATTGGAGAAAAGTGTAACTCGCATTAAAAAAATTCTAGTTGCACATTTCTTTTTAGAAAAGTGTAAATTGTATCGATAACCGGTTGCTAGTTGCATATTTCTTGAAAAATAGTGCAACTCGTTTAGAAAAAACTTCTAGTTGAATTCTAGTTGCACATTTCTTTTTAGAAAAGTGTAAATTGTATCGATAACCGGTTGCTAGTTGAATATTTCTTGAAAAACAGTGCAACTCGTCTAGAAAAAAAATTCTAGTTACACATTTCATTAGAAAAGGTGCAACTCGTATCAATATAACTGGTTACACATTTCTTCATAAAAAGTGCAACTCATATTAAAAAACTTCTAGTTGCACATGTCATTAGAAAAGTGCAACTCGTATCAATAACCGGTTACACATTTCTTCATAAAAAGTGCAACTCATATAAAACACTTCTAGTTGCACATTTGATTAGAAAATTGTAACTCGTATCAATAACCAGTTGCACATTTCTTCATAAAAGTGCAACTCATGTAAAAAAGACTTCTAGCTGCACATTTCATTAGAAAAGTGTAACTCGTACCAATAAGTAGTTGCACATTTCTTCATAAAAAGTGCAACTCATATAAAAAAAACTTCTAGTTGCACATTTTACTACAAAAGTGTAACTCATATCAATAACCGTCAGCTAGTAGCACGTTGTTTGAGAAAAGTGCAACTTATATTGAAAAACACCAGATGGATTTGCACATTTCTTTAGAAAGTGCAACTCACATCGAATATAGGTTGTTAGTTACATATTTCCCAAAAAAAGGTGCAACTCATATAAAAAAAAATCGGTTGATACTTACACATTATTGCGGAAGAAAGTTCAGTCTATTTAAATGACACAAAATTAGAGAAATACTACAGGCATAAAAAACTAAACAAAGAAAATACATAGAAAGCATGGTTGCACTTTTCTTGATGTGATAGGTGCACATTATTTTAAATGTGCAACCCAGGAAATGAAAAAAAATTATGCAAATAATATGACTAATGAGAAAGAAGTCAAAAGGAAAAAATCAGCACGAATGGCGTTTAATTAATGGACAAGATAAACTATATGAATCAACCGTAGTCATAGCTATACAGAAAACAAGTTTCATCCTAGTGGTTGAACATTCGTTGTGCGACACACGAGGGCACGGTATCGACTCCTCGTGCGCCCGCCATACCGCTGATTAATTTTTCCCTCCTAAACAGCACACTTTGCACGAATCTTGAAGAACGATCTAACGGTTCTCAGGTCGACTGAGACATAAGAAGATCTCAGTCACCTGAGACTTAGCAAATCCGTTAACATAAAGACCTATCCGTTGTTAGACACAAGGCAATTATACTTTTTTGTGACAGTTAGGCAATTATATTCAACAGCACGAAGCAGACATTGGCATATATATAAAGGCAGGAGCCGGTAGCCGTATCGCATCCACGTGAGACGGCATGCGTCGAAAGAGAAGGTGCATGTGTCCCACCGCTGATTAATTTTTCCCTCCTAAACAGCACACTTTGCACGAATCTTGAAGAACGATCTAACGGTTCTCAGGTCGACTGAGACATAAGAAGATCTCAGTCACCTGAGACTTAGCAAATCCGTTAACATAAAGACCTATCCGTTGTTAGACACAAGGCAATTATACTTTTTTTGTGACAGTTAGGCAATTATATTCAACAGCACGAAGCAAATATTGGCATATATATAAAGGCAGGAGCCGGTAGCCGTATCGCATCCACGTGAGACGGCATGCGTCGAAAGAGAAGGTGCATGTGTCCCACCGTGTATATGCATTTTTAAAACTATTTTATGAATGTAAGAATGCAACACTTGACTAGTTTATCTGATGTTCACATTAATTAAGTATTTCTGATTAAATTTCCAAAATAATGTACGTTAAGCCCTTTGCTTTAGAACAGCCGGCCGTGGGCATGTCCTGGGGGAGTTCTTTTGAACGTGGTTTTGAGGGGCAGTGAACAAAGCGTACGTGGGTGCAGAGTGCAGTGACTTGCGGTCCTGCCGCGCGCATACTGCATAGCAGAATTTTGAAGAAGCTGCCAAAACAGCGCTTCCGGGGAAGGGGAGCGACTCATCGCCGGAGCAACCAAAGATGTCTGCGGCTTTATCTAATCCAATGCTCGGCCAGGCGCTAACATGCATACGTCCACAAAGTTGCACCGCTTTGCACAACAGAATATCTTTCGCTGTAGAGGAGCAGCGCTCTCTCGTTGCCTTTGATTCAAACATATTTTACAGACCTCTCTAAAACCGAAAAGAAATAATGCACCAGCAGTTCTGGAAAAAATATACTAACTTTTTCGATAAAGGGAATATATTAATATCAAAAGATATCAATTACACATAGCATCTGCAACAATGCACCACCATAATGACACTAGGAATGCACACACCAAGCAAGTCCCTCAACAGTGCGGAGACTTGAACCTCCCTTAGCTAGTCCTCCCATCCGGCCTTCATGAAATTCTCTTCTTGCGACTTTCATCATGGATCCATGGTCACTTGATGTCAACACAGAAAAAGATCTTCACGCCGCTCCCTCTAGGACCAAACGGTCGGAATAAAAGCATGGGTGCGCGCGACCGAATACCACCCGATCCAGCGAACTGCAGACATAAGATGCACTATTCCATTCGCCAGCGGAGCCTTCCGGAACTCATCACTCCGGCTCGATGAAGAAGATCAACATCCAGAAGGTCTACGCCTTGGCGCATGAGGAACCCTAGGACCACCGCCTTTACACAGGCCGAGCCCCCACGCAAATGGCCATCCTCGCCGCCTGTCACACCGAAGATCAGGCAAGACGAACGACCCTGGGGTGCGGAAACCAGCAGGCTACACATCCGCGATCAGGCCCTGGTCGCGCCGCCACCGGCTGCACTATGGCCGCCGCCGGCAGCAACCACCTGTTGGAGATATGCCCAAGAGGCAATAATAAAGTGGTTATTATAATATCTTTGTGTTTATGATAAATGTTTGCATAGCATGCTATAATTGTATTAACCGAAACATTGATATATGTGTGTTATGTAAACAACAAGGAGTCCCTAGTAAGCCTCTTGTATAACTAGCTTGTTGATTAATAGATGATTATGGATTCGTGATCATGAACATCGGATGTTATTAATAACAAGGTTATGTCATTGGATGAATGATATAATGGACACACACCCAAATAAGCGTAGCATGAGATCAATTCATTAAGTTCAACTTGCTATAAGCTTTCGATACATAGTTACCTAAGTCCTTCGACCATGTAAATCACTTACACCGGAAGGATGCTTTGATTACATCAAACGCCATTGCGTAAATGGGTGGTTATATAGATGGGATTAAGTATTCGAAAGTGCGAGTTGAGGAATATGGATCAAGAGTGGGATTTGTCCATCCCGATGACAGATAGATATACTCTGAGCCCTCTCGGTGGAATGTCATCTAATTAGCTTGCAAGCATGTGACTAGGTCACAAGAGATGACATATCACGGTACGAGTAAAGAGTACTTGTCGGAAACGAGGTTGAACTAGGTATGGAGATACAGATGATCGAACCTCGGACAAGTAAAGTATCGCGTGACAAAGGGAATCGGTATCGTATGTAAATGGTTCAATCGATCACTAAGTTATCGCTGAATGTGTGGGAGCCATTATGGATCTCCAGATCCTGCTATTGGTTATTGGTCGGAGAGGAGTCTCGATCATGTCCGCATAGTTCACGAACCGTAGGGTGACGCGCTTAAGGTTCGATGTTGTATAGTAGCTTAAGAATATGAGATGGCGACCAAATGTTGTTCGGAGCCTCGTATGGGATCCAGGACATCACGAGGAGGTCCGAAATGGTCCGGAGAATAAGATTCATATAATGGAAGTCATCTTCCGGGGTTCGGGAAAAGTTTCGGTGTTTTGACCGGATCTTTGTCAACACCCGGATTTTAAGTCCAGATGCCTATTATGCCATTCATCGCAATCCCATGAATATTGTTTTTGCGAGACATAATAGATTGATATCGCAACACATCATTCATTACAACACATAATCGTCTTACAACAAAGGATCACATGATCCAGTCTTAATACAACATAGTAGATCTAGAGATCCTATTACAAAACACATAGCGGAAGCGAAGTAACGGTTGCGGTCCATCTGTTCCACAGGCAACTGTTGACGTCAGGAGTGATCCTAGTTGTCGTAGACGTCTTGCTGTCCATCTTCCTCGTACTTTTGTTCTCCTTCATAGTCTGGCCATTTGAATAGCCAGGGACAAATCCATGAGTACTTTAAAGTACTCGCAAACTAATACTAGTGTAAGCACTATCAACTATAGTAGGGGGGTGCTAAGCTCTAGATTTATTTGCATAAAGCCAGTTTTATTTCATAAACATTTAGTAAAAAAGCCTCTTTATTGGCTAACTAACTCAAGTGGGAACATTAGTGTCATTCCCACAACTCTGTTGTGATTCAAGTCAAATTCACCATTCACCTTTCAAGTTCAAGTCACAAGTCATATGCCACATTTTTGAAAATGGTCTGATGACGGAACGGTATGGCCTTTCCAATCGTCCGTAACCGTGGACACGGCTATTCGAATAGTTCTACACTCTGCAGAGGTCGTACACTTGTGCCACAACATTTGCAATAATCCGTCAGGGTTAACTGGCCCTGATTTATCACACTCCGTGTGCGGACTACCAATCATAATCTTTCACTTACATATCCTTGTATAGGCACCTCTCCCCATGAGCTTGGCCTCCCAGTGAAGACAGATAGTCAGCCTGGGAACTGCACAGGGCTTGGGCCGGACATTCACCTCATTCACGTCATTTCACATCAATTCACTTTTAACGGAGGCAGCCTCGGCATAACCCCTATTATGCTTGTTTAGAGGGAAGCCGTACTAGGATACATAAACTTCCAGTTAAGCCCTTACCCATAATCAGGTATAGTGGGGGTACTGGTAAAATTGGAATGGTATCGCATCCGAACCCAAACATCAGTTTTTCGTAAATTTCACCAAGTCATTCACAAGTCATATTCACCTTCAAAATATTTCAATAGAATGACTTATCATTCCGAGGTTTTCAAAGTCAATTCATTTCACATGTTCCCATCTAAAGTAGTCAATTTTATTTGTTAGCACTAGCAACTAGTCATGAGGGGTGCTAACTAGCTTTGATTGTTCTAGGCTAACTTTGATATTTTTGTAGTACTCTATCTCTAGACCAAAGTTAACTATAAAAGCAAGTTATAATAATCAAAGTAAAAGCTTGTAAGAATAAAACTTGGGATGGGATCATGAAGCATAAAGTAATTGGTGAGTGTGCCTTGCTCTAGTAGAGCTTTGCACTTTGCAAGAATATTGGCTTGCCTTGGTTGATGTTGTGATCGAAGTTCTCTTCTTCTTCTTCGAAGTAGACCTCCTCCTCCTCCTCTTGATACTCCTCGGTACTAGCGTCTAAAATACGAATACGGGGTACACAATCATCATACCAAACTTATTTACTAAACTAGGCACACTCATGAATTACACAACTTAAACTAGCATCACACACTACTATTAGGTGGGTGGATGTGTTTCTTTCTTATTTAAGAAAAATAATTTCCTCCCATACTAACTTAGGTGTTACTTTCAATTTCTTAGAGAAATAATTTCCTCTCATTATCTTATTAAGGTTTAATTTCTCTCATGAACAATATATGACCTAGGTTGATCAAAGTCAACCTCTTCATACTTATCATTTAAGAAAATGATTTAAATGAGGTGTAGCACCTCATACAATTTAATCCTAACATGGTAATGATTTAATATCATCAAACAAATCATATGAGAACCTATGGACCAGGGTCTCTATCTCATTGTGCAATGTTCATGACAAGATTTAAAAGAGAGAAAAACTCCCATGTGATTTTTAAATAGTTTTGGACAATATCATTGACTAGAAATAGCCCTATAGTCCTTTAATTAAACTAGGCCATGATCATTCAAAGTATGCTTGGCATATTTTTGCAGAAACAATTAACGCAAGTGAAATTTGATTTATAGGAGTTGGAATCAACTCAAAAGCATTTTTGGTTGATTTTTAATATTTATTTGAAAACTGAAAAGTATCTGATTTGTTATTTTTTCTACTCAAAATCTACAAAAGATATGAGGTTGAAACCAGTGGGATTAGTCAGAGAATTACATAAGCTTTCTAGAACATTTTGAATCACTAAAATTGGATTTGTACATTTGAAACTATTTAGATTCTAGCAATGCATTAGTTACGTAAAATTAAAGAAAAAGAATAAAACGGAATTCAAAATTTAAACGAGGGCGGGAAGAAGTTGGGCCGGCCCAGCTGCTGCCCGGGCCGTGCGTGCATGGCGCATGCATGTGGCCGACGCGCGGGGCGCACAGAGCGTTGGATCGAGATCCAACGGCTCTGGGCCATCGTCTACCTCGCGACTCTGCAACCTTGCGGGGGCGATTTCTCTCACCTCGTAGCTCGGATTGAGGCGTGGTTAGGTGCGTTGGAAAGGTTTTTCCAAGGGCTACAACTTTGGTGTAGGGCTCGGTGGCTATTGTGATGAAAATCTGGGTGGTTTTTGAGGGATGCCGCCGGTGGCCGTGGCGAGCTTGTTGACGCCGGTGAGCTGTGAGGAGAGCGGGAGGGAGGTGCTAGGAGGAGGAAGGGGATGCTGCTGGGTGTTGTGAGGCTATCCAAGGCGAGGGTCGCTGCTTATATAGGCTCCAGGAGAGGGAGGCGCGGCATGGCCGGCATGGTGGTGACGTCGTGGTGTGCGTCGTGCACAGTCGCATCTAGCCTGGCTACTGCGTCAGCAAGGTAGGTCTTGGGTAGGGGAGGATGCGTGCACAGTGGCTTGAGCGCGGGCGTCGTGTGCAGTGCGCACGGGGACGATGCCGATGTCGGCGTCCTTGCGGGGCGTCGCGTCGTGTCGTGTCCTGGCGCGCGTGTGAGCCCCTGGACCATGTCTAGCGTGTGTGTGGGAGCGAGGAGGTGTTGGTGGCGCAGGGAGACACGATGTTTTGCGGTGTACATGCTGGGAGAGGGTGGTGTCCACGGTTTGGTGACCATGGGCAGTGGCATGAGTGTTGTGGTCATCCACTTGCTCTCCTTGACATGGGGTCATGTCTAGCAGGTGTCTAGGGTCAATGTCAAGCGGAATGACATGGTGAGAGAGAGGGAAAAGAGCCAGGGCATGTGGGTGCATGGTGGTGATCATGTGAATGGCATGGGTTTGGCAAGGGTCCTTGCAAAGTTGTTCTTGGGTCAATTCTGCAGAGTGGTGTTCAGGGGAGTGTGATGAGTCAACTTGACAAGGTGAGGGTGACCAGAGAGGGAGAAAGACAAGGGTTGGCATGGTGATGTCATTTGGAGTGGCATGGCATGGCATTGGATGCTTTGGTGCATCTCTCTGGGTTTCTAAGGGCAGGGCATGCTAGTGTGAGGTGAGGAAAGAGGGTTTGACATGATTAGCATAGTTGGAGAGGGGTAGAGGGTGCACAAATATTATTTGTCCAAGTGTATGTGACACATGACATAGTTTTGGGGCATGGTGTTGATGTGAGGTGACCATGCACACTAGGTGAGGTCAAGAGGGAGTTGTTAGAAGTACAAGACACTATAGATGAGCTCAAAGAGAGAGAGAGAGTGAGGTAGGCAATAGTGGTTGGAATAGTGTTTGTACTCTATGGCATTAAATTGATTATTTGCTATGGACCCATGTGTGATGAGTTTTGACCAATTTTTGTGATGGATGGGTTCTAAATGATGTTGGGCAGCCACTTAAGGCATTGGTTCGAAATTTGAGGTTGATTTGTGAAGATTCGAAAATTTGTTGGAATCTAGAATTTGTTTCAAAGTGGCATTTTGGTTTGACTATTGTGAGCAATGGTAAAAGATCTGGTCAAAGTGGTCAACATCAAAAGTGTTCATCTTGATGAGGTCTTGGATGAGGTGCAAAAAGTTGAGAGGGTTTGGTTTGAGAATCTCCTAATAGAAGGGCTCAAAGTGGGTATGATATTAAAATTGTCAATTTTGACCATTAGTGTATGTAAGCTCATTTTGATTTCATATTTGATTTGAGTTTAGTTTCTTTGGTTCCAAATGTGTTAATAAGTGTTTATTAACCATTTCCAACCAATGGGGCAAGCCAAAAGGGTCTAGGTTAAAGATTTGCAAAATTGGCCATAGCCACATATGTGATGAAGTGCATTTTTCTTATTTTCTTTTTCTTTGCTTCACTTAGGCATGGTTTAGGGTTTATTTAGTATTAGATTGAGTTTGGTAAAGGTTTCAACCCATTAGGGTAAGGTAGGAGCGCATAGGTCAAAATTGGGTAATATGGCTATGTGCCACATATGCTTCGATGCATATGTTTATTTTATTTTTATTTCTTTTTGGTTTCACCTTAGATTTGATTTGTTAAGTACTAGATAATTCTTATTAATGTTTTAAAATCATCTAAATAAGGTAGAAGGGCTTAGGGTAAAGTTTTACAAAAATAGCCATAGGCACATAGGCCCTTTTCTTATTTAATTTCATTTCTTTTTATTTTGTTTATAATGGATGGTGAGAAGAGGGGTGAGGTTTAGGGTTTTGGATTATTTCATGGTAGTTCATATAAGCATCACGGTAATAACACAATCATCAAACTCAAGTATTATGCATAGCACCTTATTTTAGAAAAGTTTTTGTTGGTTCTCATTTTTGGAAAAAGGGAAATTCATTTTCTCTTTGTTTTAAAATTTGGGATGTTACAAACCCTTCCCCCTTAAACAAATCTCGTCCTGAGATTTTAAGAAAAGTTAGGTTCCTAAGAGAGATTGGGCAATTGGATTTACAGGAGACATACTTGGCATGGCTTGAGGTGCTTCCTGTGCTTCAGTGGCATTGATGTGGTAGAGGCGGCCGTTGCGGTTGCTTTGGTTCCTTTTAACTGCAAAGCGGCGCTGTTGCTGAGCAGGTGCAGCGGTGTTGGCGGAAATCCTGGCAAGCTTCTTGGGGCACTCATTGGAGTAGTGACCCACAACTCCACATTCATAGCAGTTTACAGTTGACTTATCTTTGGGGGTGACGGGGACAGTGTTGCTTCCAGTCCTCGGGGTAGTATTGGGGTTGTTGTTGTTACCATTGGGGTGGTTGTTGTTGTGGTTGTTGGTGCTGTTGTTGTTGTGGTTGTTGGTGCTGTTGTTGTTGTTGTTGTTGTTGTTGTAGCCTCCGGGCTTTGGGGATCCTCCATTATTGTTGAAGTAGTTTGGGCGGTAAGTCTGAGCAGGGGGCTTGTTGTATCTTGGGGCAAATCCTCCAGTTGAGTTGTTGCGGTGCTTCTGTGCATGGTGGGGTCCATTCTGGTTCATCATCCTTCTCTTGCAGTTCTCGTTGGCTTGATTCAGCTTCCCTTCCATCTGTATTGCTGAGACTACCAGGGCTTCCAAGTCAGCGGACGGAATGTTCACTAACACAGTTTGCATCTCATCATGCAGTCCGTTCAGAAATCTCTCCTTCCTCTTCTCGTTGGTGTCGGTCTCATTCGGGGCGTACCTTCACAGTGTAAGAAACCTGTCGCGGTATTCCACCACCGACATCCTTCCTTGCTTGAGTTCGCGGAACTCGTCTCTCATCTTCTTGATCAGTCCTGGGGGCACATGATATTTGCTGAACTTGAGCTTGAAATCTGCCCAAGTCATCATTTGTCCCGCATTCATTGCACGGGCACTGGTCCACCAGGCTCTGGCAGGTCCTGCGAGGTAATGGGTGGCAAACAGTACTTTCTCGGCGGATTCTACTCCCGCAACTTCCAGATTGTTCTCCATTGTCTGGAGCCAATCATCCGCGTCAAGTGGTTCCTCGGTCTTGCTGAACATCGGTGGGTTGGTATTCTGAAAGTTCTTCAGCTTTGATCCTGGATGATCATGGTTTCCATGGCCCTGATTGTTCTGAGCTATCTGCTGCAGTGCAGCAATGTTGGCTTGCCGTTCAGCTCTCTCGGCTTCGCGGTCTTCCATCATCATCTGCAGCATTTGCATCATTGCATCCTGGTTGGCGCTGCGGGTTGGTGGGGCCATCTGAGGATTGAGGTAGATGATAAGATAAGAGGGAAATTTCTATGGTTTGTTTGAGTTAAATTCAAAAAGTTTCAAAACTTGAGTAGTGTTGAGGGGGTAAAACCAACAACACTTTTTCATTCATACCAAACATCACACATTACAAAGCTAACACACCGTTGGTTTTAAGAACCATTCATCGCTCTATGATACAAAGGGACAGATACAACTCACACCTATGATAGTGCTTTTGTGATACTACTCTTCATGAGGGGTTCTTTGTCTTCATGGGTAATGTGCTTAGCGAAAGGCGCGGGCGTTGTCTAACTCCTTGCGGGTCTTGTGAAGCAGGAAGTCTAGGCATGCAACATAGTAGTTCATCTCCGGGTGCGGTGGCATGGTTAGTGGTCTTCCCATGGGATCATGTCTTGGGTCGTAGACAAAGCGAGTGTTCTTGATCTGGTTCTCATTTTGTCCGCACAGACGGGCAATTGCTTCTTGCATGGCTTTGGCTATTCCATCCTTCCAAGTCTTTCCCGTTATAGAAAACCATATGGTTTCCCATATTGGGGCTCCTAGCTTTCCTCTCAGATCTGCAGTAACTTCCCACCGAGGTGGTCCTCCCGACGGATGGTTGAGGGGTGTTCCGAAGAACTCGGGATACGGGCGTCCTAAATATTCCACTAGTTGCTTCAAATCCTTCTCAAACATTAGGGTTCCTCCGTGGCCAAGCTGATAGGACTCACATTGGTACTTCATCTGTAAGCAATTAGGATGAGTAAGTTAGAGAAGTGGTCAAGTGTGCAAACTTTTATGTAGAATTACAAAGAAAGTAGAGCCTAAATTTCTCTCTTTGAAAAAGATCTCAAGGATAAGACTGAGAATAAATTTTCATAAATATTTACTTCATTTGTTTTGAAATTAATTTTTTTTCAGACGTCCATTCTAACTAGGGTCTCCTAAGGTCAAACAATGGCTCTGATACCAACTTGTCAACACCCGGATTTTGAAGTCCAGATGCCTATTATGCCATTCATCGCAATCCCAGGAATATTGTTTTTGCGAGACATAATAGATTGATATCGCAACACATCATTCATTACAACACATAATCGTCTTACAACAAAGGATGACATGATCCAGTCTTAATACAACATAGTGGATCTAGAGATCCTATTACAAAACACATAGCGGAAGTGAAGTAACGGTTGCGGTCCATCTGTTCCACATGCAACTATTGACGTCAGGAGTGATCCTAGTTGTCGTAGACGTCTTGTTGTCCATCTTCCTCGTACTGTTGTTCTCCTTCATAGTATGGCCATTTGAATAGCCAGGGACAAAGCCATGAGTACTTTAAAGTATTCGCAAACTAATACTAGTGTAAGCACTATCAACTATAGTAAGGGGGTGCTAAGCTCTAGATTTATTTGCATAAAGCCAGTTTTATTTCATAAACATTTAGTAAAAAAAGCCTCTTTATTGGCTAACTAACTCAAGTGGGAACATTAGTGTCATTCCCACAACTCTGTTGTGATTCAAGTCAAATTCACCATTCACCTTTCAAGTTCAAGTCACAAGTCATATGCCACATTTTTGAAAATGGTCTGATGACGGAACAGTATGGCCTTTCCAATCGTCCGTAACCGTGGACACGGCTATTCGAATAGTTCTACACTCTGCAGAGGTCGTACACTTGTGCCACAACATTTGCAATAATCCGTCAGGGTTAACTGGCCCTGATTTATCACACTCCGTGTGCGGACTACCAACCATAACCTTTCACTTACATATCCTAGTATAGGCACCTCTCCCCATGAGCTTGGCCTCCCAGTGAAGACAGACAGTCAGCCTGGGAACTGCACAGGGTTGGGCCGGACATTCACCTCATTCACGTCATTTCACATCAATTCACTTTTAACGGAGGCAGCCTCGGCATAACCCCTATGACGCTTGTTTAGAGGGAACCCGTACTAGGATACATAAACTTCCAGTTAAGCCCTTACCCATAATCAGGTATTGTGGGGGTACTGGTAAAATTGGAATGGTATCGCATCCGAACCCAACCATCAGTTTTTCGTAAATTTCACCAAGTCATTCACAAGTCATATTCACCTTCAAAATATTTCAATAGAATGACTTATCATTCCAAGGTTTTCAAAGTCAATTCATTTCACATGTTCCCATCTAAAGTAGTCAATTTTATTTGTTAGCACTAGCAACTAATCATGAGGGGTGCTAACTAGCTTTGATTGTTCTAGGCTAACTTTGATACTTTTGTAGTACTCTATCTCTAGACCAAAGTTAACTATAAAAGCAAGTTATAATAATCAAAGTAAAAGCTTGTAAGAATAAAACTTGGGATGGGATCATGAAGCATAAAGTAATTGGTGAGTGTGCCTTGCTCTAGTAGAGCTTTGCACTTTGCAAGAATATTGGCTTGCCTTGGTTGATGTTGTGATCGAAGTTCTCTTCTTCTTCTTGAAGTAGACCTCCTCCTCCTCCTCTTGATACTCCTCGGTACTAGCGTCTAAAATACGAATACGGGGTACACAATCATCATACCAAACTTATTTACTAAACTAGGCACACTCATGAATTACACAACTTAAACTAGCATCACACACTACTATTAGGTGGGTGGATGTGTTTCTTTCTTATTTAAGAAAAATAATTTCCTCTCATACTAACTTAGGTGTTACTTTCAATTTCTTAGAGAAATAATTTCCTCTCATTATCTTATTAAGGTTTAATTTCTCTCATGAACAATATATGACCTAGGTTGACCAAAGTCAACCTCTTCATACTTATCATTTAAGAAAATGATTTAAATGAGGTGTAGCACCTCATACAATTTAATCCTAACATGGTAATGATTTAATATCATCAAACAAATCATATGAGAACCTATGGACCAGGGTCTCTATCTCATTGTGCAATGTTCATGACAAGATTTAAAAGAGAGAAAAACTCCCATGTGATTTTTAAATAGTTTTGGACAATATCATTGACTAGAAATAGCCCTATAGTCCTTTAATTAAACTAGGCCATGATCATTCAAAGTAAGCTTGGCATATTTTTGCAGAAACAATTAGTGCAAGTGAAATGTGATTTATAGGAGTTGGAATCAACTCAAAAGCATTTTTGGTTGATTTTTAATATTTATTTGAAAACTGAACAGTATCTGAATTGTTATTTTTTCTATTCAAAATCTACACAAGCTATGAGGTTGAAACCAGTAAGATTAGTTAGAGCATTTCATAAGCTTTCCTGAACATTTTGAATCACTAAAATTGGATTTGTACATTTGAAACTATTTAGATTCTAGCAATGCTTCAGTTTGTAAAATTAAAGAAAAAGAATAAAAAGGAATTCAAAATTTAAACGAGGGCGGGAAGAAGTTGGGCCGGCCCAGCTGCTGCCCGGGCCGTGCGTGCATGGCGCATGCACGTGGCCGACGCGCGGGGCGCACAGAGCGTTGGATCGAGATCCAACGGCTCTGGGCCGTCATCTACCTCGCGACTCTGCAACCTTGCGGGGGCGATTTCTCTCACCTCGTAGCTCGGATTGAGGCGTTGTTAGGTGCGTTGGAAAGGTTTTTCCAAGGGCTACAACTTTGGTGTAGGGCTCGGTGGCTATTGTGATGAAAATCTGGGCGGTTTTTGAGGGATGCTGCCGGTGGCCGTGGCGAGCTTGTTGACGCCGGTGAGCTGCGAGGAGAGCGGGAGGGAGGTTCTAGGAGGAGGAAGGGGATGCTCCTGGGTGTTGTGAGGCTATCCAAGGCGAGGGGCGCTGCTTATATAGGCTCCAGGGGAGGGAGGCGCGGCATGGCCGGCATGGTGGCGACGTCGTGGTGTGCGTCGTGCACAGTCGCCTCTGGCCTGGCTCTTTGCATCAGCAAGGTAGGTCTTGGGTAGGGGAGGATGCATGCACAGTGGCTTGAGCGCGGGCGTCGTGTGCAGTGCGCATGGGGACGATGCCGACGTCGGCGTCCTTGCGGGGCGTCGCTTCGTGTCGTGTCCTGGCACGCGTGCGAGCCCCTGGACCATGTCTAGTGTGTGTGTGGGAGCGAGGAGGTGTTGGTGGCGCAGGGAGACACAATGTTTTGCGGTGTACATGCTGGGAGAGGGTGGTGTCCATGGTTTGGTGACCATGGGCAATGGCATGAGTGTTGTGGTCATCCACTTGCTCTCCTTGACATGGGGTCATGTCTAGTAGGTTTCTAGGGTCAATGTCAAGCGGAATGACATGGTGAGAGAGAGGGAAAAGAGCCAGGGCATGTGGGTGCATGGTGGTGATCATGTGAATGGCATGGGTTTGGCAAGGGTCCTTGCAAAGTTGTTCTTGGGTCAATTCCTGCAGAGTGGTGTTCAGGGGAGTGTGATGAGTCAACTTGACAAGGTGAGGGTGACCAGAGAGGGAGAAAGAGAAGGGTTGGCATGGTGATGTCATTTGGAGTGGCATGGCATGGCATTGGATGCTTTGGTGGATCTCTCTGGGTTTCTGAGGCCAGGGCATGTTGGTGTGAGGTGAGGAAAGAGGGTTTGACATGATTAGCATAGTTGGAGAGGGGTAGAGGGTGCACAAATATTATTTGTCCTAGTGTATGTGACACATGACATAGTTTTGGGGCATGGTGTTGATGTGAGGTGACCATGCACACTAGGTGAGGTCAAGAGGGAGTTGTTAGTAGTCTATAGATGAGCTCAAAGAGAGAGAGAGTGAGGTAGGCAATAGTGGTTGGAATAGTGTTTGTACTCTATGGCATTAAATTGATTATTTGCTATGGACCCATGTGTGATGACTTTTGACCAATTTTTGTGATGGATGGGTTCTAAATGATGTTGGGCAGCCACTCAAGGCATTGGTTCGAAATTTGAGGTTGATTTGTGAAGATTCGAAAATTTGTTGGAATCTAGAATTTGTTTCAAAGTGGCATTTTGGTTTGACTATTGTGAGCAATGGTCAAAGATATGGTCAAAGTGGTCAACATAAAAGTGTTCATCTTGATGAGGTCTTGGATGAGGTGCAAAAAGATGAGAGGGTTTGGTTTGATAATCTCCTAATAGAAGGGCTCAAAGTGGGTATGATATTAAAATTGTCAATTTTGACCATTAGTGTATGTAAGCTCATTTTGATTTCATATTTGATTTGAGTTGAGTTTCTTTGGTTCCAAATGTGTTAATAAGTGTGTATTAACCATTTCCAACCAATGGGGCAAGCCAAAAGGGTCTAGGTTAAAGATTTGCAAAATTGGCCATAGCCACATATGTGATGAAGTGCATTTTTCTTATTTTCTTATTTTCTTTTTCTTTGCTTCACTTAGGCATGGTTTAGGGTTTATTTAGTATTATATTGAGTTTGGTAAAGGTTTCAACCCATTAGGGTAAGGTAGGAGGGCATAGGTCAAAATTGGGTAATATGGCTATGTGCCACATATGCTTCGATGCATATGTTTATTTTCTTTTTATTTCTTTTTGGTTTCACCTTAGATTTGATTTGTTAAGTACTAGATAATGTTTATTAATGTTTTAAAATCATCTAAACAAGGTATAAGGGCTTAGGGTAAAGTTTTACAAAAATAGCCATAGGCACATAGGCCCTTTTCTTATTTAATTTCATTTCTTTTTATTTTGTTTATAATGGATGGTGAGAAGAGGGGTGAGGTTTAGGGTTTTGGATTATTTCATGGTAGTTCATATAAGCATCACGGTAATAACACAATCATCAAACTCAAGTATTATGCATAGCACCTTATTTTAGAAAAGTTTTTGTTGGTTCTCATTTTTGGAAAAAGGGAAATTCATTTTCTCTTTGTTTTAAATTTTGGGATGTTACAATCTTCTAGAAGGTTCTAGAGGGCCACCAGTGGGCCCACCACCCCGGGAGGGGCCACATGAGTGCTACATGGCCTAGTGGACCAGGCACACTATGACATGTGGGCCCAAGTCGGCCAGTTTAAGCAATTTAAATTAGAGATAAGATTTATCTCTAGATTTGAATGGTTTAAATAGGAGATAAAGGTTTGGGCAGAGGTTTATCTCCTCCCCCTTCTTGGTGCGACTTGGAGAGAGGTGGGGCCAGCCCTAGCCACCCCTCCCTCTATATATAGAGGCGAGAAGGATGGCCGGCCACCCCAAGGTTCCCTCTCCCAAAAACCCTAGCCGCCGATCTCTCTCCTGCACCGCTAGTCTGCTCCGGCTTGGCGAAGCCCTGCAGCTTTTCTCCTCCACCACCACCACCATGCTGTTGTGCTGCTGGGATTCCGAGGGGATCTACCACACCTCCGCTGCCCGCTGGAATGGGGAGAGGACGGGCTTCATCAACACCGTACGCACGACCGAGTACGGAAGTGATGCCGGATTGCAGCACAGGACGATCGACTACATCAACAACGAGATCTAATCTTGTAAGCTTTGGAATCTTTGAGGGTTAGTCTCACATCCTTCTCGTTGCTTCGATCTTGGTAGATTAGATTTTGCTTCTTCCTAGATTGGATCTTGGTTTTTGTTCATGTTCACGGTAGAAATTTTTTGTTTTCCATGCAACGAACCCATCAGGGGTATCAGAGCCATGTCTATGCATAGATCTGTTGCACGAGTAGAACACAATGGTTTTTGTGGGCGTTGATGCTTTTGTTGTTTTTAGTTAGTGTACTTTGCATCTTGCGGGATGGTGGGATGAAGCGGCCCGGGCTAACTTTACATGACCGCGTCTCATGAGACTTGCTCCACGCTTGACATGCAACTTGTATTGCATAAGTGGCTTTGCGGGTCTCTCACCATAGTTAAGATTCAATCTACTCTTTCTATTGACAACACTAGTATCACTGTTGTGGTTCATGTTCGTAGGTAGATTGGATCTTACTCGAAAACCCTAAGCCACGTAAAATATGCAAACCAAATTAGAGGCGTCTAACTTGTTTTTGCAGGGTTTGGTGATGTGATATGACCATGTGATGATGATTATATTTGATGTATGAGATGTTCATTATTGTATTATGGCAACCGGCAGGAGCCTAATGGTTGTCTTTAATTTTTGTTAAAGACATGCGTGTCTATTCATCATGTAATAGCTTTATTTCAAGTAGTTGTTATAGTAGCTATAAGTGATGGACAACCATGAAGCAGCGCCACTGACCTTGATGCCATGCTGGTGATGATGTAGATCATGTCCGTGCTTTGGAGATGGAGATCAAAAGCACAAGAAGAAAGGCCATATCATATCACACATTATGAATTACATGTGATGTTAATCCTTTATGCATCTTATTTTGCTTAGATCGCAACAGTAGCATTATAAGATGATCCCTCTCACTAAATATCAAGATAATAAAGTGTTCATCCTTAGTATGCACCGTTGCTAAGACTTTTCGTTTCGAAGCATCACGTGATGATCGGGTGTGATAGATTCTACATGTGCATATAACGGGTGCAAGCCAGATTTGCACACGCGGATACTAAGGTTGACTTGATGAACCTAGCATGTACAGACATGGTCTCGAAACACGGGATACCGAAAGGTAGAGCATGAGTCATATGAATGATATGATGAACACTTTGAGTGTTTCTCTTTGAAGCTACATCTTTTCTCGTGAAGATCGAACTTGGTGTAGTGGATTTGGTTCGTGTGATCACTAAGATAATGTGAGGGATGTTGTTTTGATGGGAGTTCACCTAGTTAATTTAAGAATTAAAATTGAACTCAATTTATCATGAACTTAGTCTAAACTCTTTGCAAATATGTTGTAGATCATGGCGGCCCCCTCCATCAATTTTAACCAGTTCCTAGAGAAAGAAAAGCTTAAAAGCAATGGTAGCAACTTCACTGACTAGTTCCGTCATGTGAGGATTTTCCTCACTGGTGGAAACCTGCAATATGTGCTCGATGCACCGCTAGGTGCCCCACCTGCAGAAACTGAAACCGATGAAGTAAAGAATGTTTAAGAGACTCAGAAAACTCGGTACTCCCAAGTTCAGTGTGCCATCCTGTGCAGCCTAGAGGCAGAGCTCCAAAAGCTTTTTGAGCACCACGACCCCTTTGAGCTAGTCCGTGAGCTCAAAGCTATCTTTGAAACTCCTGCGGCCGTGAAAAGCTATGAGGCCTCGAAACATTTCTTTGGCTGCATGATGGAAGAGGGTAGCTCCGTTAGCGAGCACGTGCTCAAGATGTCTGGGCACGCGAAGAAGCTCAATGACTTGGGGATTGTGATTCCTAACCAGCTGGGCATTCATCGTGTACTCCAATCACTACCACCTAGTTACATGAAGTTTGTGATGAACTACAACATGCAGAACATGAACAAGGAGTTACCTGAACTCTTCTCCATGCTGAAATCTGCTGAGGTGGAGATACAGAAAGAGCACCAAGTGTTGATGGTCAACAAGACCACCAGTTTCAAGAAGCAGGGCAAGCCTAACAACAAGGACAACTTCAAGAAGGGCGGCAAGAAATTTGATGCGCCTCCTGAGAAGCCCAAGGCTGGCCCTAAGCCTGATACTGTGTGCTTTTAATGCAAGGAGAAGGGGCACTGGAAGCGCAACTGCTCCAAATACTTGGCTGATCTGAAGAGCAGCCTCATCAAGAAGAAAGGTATATTTGATATACATGTTATTGATGTCTATCTTACTGGTAATCGTAGTAATGCCTGGGTATTTGATACTGGTTCAGTTGCTCACATTTGTAACTCGAAACAGGAACTGCGGAATAAACGAAGCCTGGCGAGGGACGAGGTGACGATGCACGTTGGAAATGGATTCAAGGTCGATGTGATCGCCGTCGGCACGCTCCCTCTACATCTACCTTCGGGATTAGTTTTAAACCTTAATAATTGTTATTTGGTGCCTGCGTTGAGCTTGAACATTATATCTGGATCTTGTTTAATGCAAGATGGTTATTCGTTTAAGTCAGAGAATAATGGTTGTTCTATTTATATGAATAATATCTTTTATGGTCATGCGCCTGAGATGAATGGTTTATTCTTGTTAAATCTCGATAGTAGTGATACACATGTTCATAACATTGATGCTAATCGAATTAAATTGAATGATAATTCTACTTATATTTGGCACTGTCGTCTTGGTCATATTGGAGTGAAGCGCATAAAGAAACTCCATTCCGATGGACTTCTTGAGTCACTTGACTTTGAGTCACTTGATAAATGCGAAGCATGTCTAATAGGAAAAATAACTAAGACTCCATTCTCTGGTACAATGGAGCGAGCTACAGACTTGTTGGAAATCATACATACCGATGTGTGCGGACCAATGAGTGTAGCATCGCGCGGTGGTTATCGTTATGTTCTAACCTTCACGGATGATCTGAGTAGATATGGGTATATTTACTTTATGAAACATAAGTCCGAAACTTTTGAGAAGTTTAACGAATTCCAAAGTGAAATAGAAAATCAACGTAACAAGAAGATTAAGTTTCTGCGTTCTGATCGTGGAGGCGAATATCTGAGTTATGAGTTTGGCATGCATTTAAAGAAATGAATACTTTCACAGTTGACACCGCCGGGAACACCATAGCGCAATGGTGTGTCCAAACGTCGTAATCGAACTATCTTACATATGGTTCGTTCTATGATGTCTCTTACCGATTTGCCGTTATGTTTTGGGGTTATGCAATAGAGACAGCCGCATTCACTTTAAATAGGGCACCATCTAAATCCGTTGAAACGACACCGTATGAATTATGGTTTGGTAAGAAACCTAAGCTGTCGTTCCTTAAAGTTTGGGGTTGCGAAGCTTATGTAAAGAAGTTACAACCTGACAAGTTAGAACCCAAAGCAGAGAAATGTGTCTTCATAGGATACCCTAATGAAACAATTGGGTACACTTTCTATCACAGATCCGAAGGCAAAATCTTTGTTGCCAAGAACGGATCCTTTCTTGAGAAGGAGTTTCTCACTAAGGAAGTGACTGGAAGGAAAGTAGAACTCGACGAGGTTACTGAACCTTCTCTCATAGATCAGAGTAGCGCAGTGCCGGAAGATGAACATGTACAGCCTACACCGATAGGAGAGGAAGCAAATCATGATGATCATGAAACTTCGAACGAAGAAGCTACTGAACCTCGCAGATCGACGAGGGAGCGTACCACTCCTGATTGGTATGATCCCTATCTAAATGTCATGATTGTGGATAACAATGATGAAGACCCTGCGACGTATGAGGAAGCAATGATGAGCCCAGATTCCAACAAATGGCACGAAGCCATGAAATCCGAAATGGGATCCATGTATGATAACCAAGTATGGACTTTGGTAGACTTACCTGATAGCCGCAAGGCTGTCGAGAATAAATGGATCTTCAAAAGAAAAACAGATGGTGATGGTAATATTACTGTCTATAAAGCTTGAGTTGTCACAAAGGGTTTCTAACAAATTCAAGGAGTTGACTACGATGAGACTTTCTCACCTGTAGAGAAGCTAAAGTCTGTGAGGATTTTGTTAGCAATAGCTGCATTTTTCGGTTATGATATTTGGCAGATGGATGTCAAAACGGCGTTCCTTAATGGTGATATTGAGAAAGAGTTGTATATGGTACAACCCAAAGGTTTTGTCGATCCTAAAAATGCTGCCAAGGTATGCAAACTTCAGCGTTCCATTTATGGACTGAAGCAAGCATCCCGGAGTTGGAACCGACGCTTTGATAAGGTGATCAAAGACTTCGGGTTTATACAGACTCATGGTGAGACATGTATCTACAAGAAAGTGAGTGGGACCTCTGTAGCATTCCTGATATTATATGTAGATGACATATTATTGATTGGGAATGATATAGAACTTTTAAGCAGTGTTAAAGGTTATTTGAATAAGTGTTTTTTAATGAAAGACCTTGGTGAAGCAGCGTACATTTTAGGCATCAAGATTTATAGAGATAGATCAAGACGTTTAATAGGGCTTTCACAAAGTACATACCTGGACAAGAATCTAAAGAAGTTTAGAATGGATGAAAGAAAGAAATGGTTCTTGCCTATGTTGCCAGGTAAGGTCTTGAGTAAAACTTAAGGTCTGGCTACGGCAGAAGAAAGAGAGAGGATGAACAAGATCCCCTATGCCTCGGTAGTAGGCTCTATCATGTATGCCATGTTGTGTACTAGACCGGATATCGCACATGATGTTAGTTTGACCAGCAGATATCAGAGTGATCCAGGAAAGGAACACTGGACAGCGGTCAAGAATATCCTGAAGTACTTGCAAAGGACTAAGGATATGTTTCTTTGTTATGAAGGTGACCAAGAGCTCGTTGTAACCAGTTACACCGATGCAAGTTGGAACACTGATCCTGATGACTCTAAGTCTCAGTCTGGGTACGTGTTTATATTGAATGGTGCTGCAGTAAGCTGGATGAGTTCCAAGCAATGCACGGTGGCGAAGTCTTCAACTGAATCTGAATACATAGCGGCTTCGGAGGTTTCATCGGAAGCGGTATGGATGAAGAGGTTCATTGTTGAGCTTGGTGTGGTTCCTAGTGCATTGGACCCATTAGTCATCTATTGTGACAACAAGGGTGCCATCGCCAATGCACAAGAACCAAGGTCACACAAGAAGCTAAAGCATATTGATACGTCTCAAACGTATCTATAATTTCTTATGTTCCATGCTACTTTTATTACAATACTTGAATGTTTTATACATACTTTAGCAT
>NC_061510.1:44482139-44511175 GCF_022539505.1 Lolium rigidum | reverse complement strand
AAACAAACACTATCTTCCACTCGATACGCTTAATCCTTTGTTTTCGGCAAGTCGGTGAGATTGACAACCTCACTCGTTACGTTGGGGCAAAGTACTTTGATTGTGTTGTGCAGGTTCCACGTTGGCGCCGGTTTCACTCGGTGTTGCGCCGCACTACATTCCTCCACCAACAACCTTCACGTGCTTCTTGGCTCCTACTGGTTCGATAACCTTGGTTTCATACTGAGGGAAACTTACTGCTGTGCGCATCATACCTTCCTCTTGGGGTTCCCAACGGACGTGTACATCTACACGCAACAAGCACATATCAAGCTACGTTTTCATTCGATTTGCGTGTACATCGAAGATGGTGAAGTACAGATTTTCAAAGTACACATAGATCTGAATGTTGCAGATCCATTGACTAAAGCTCTCCCTAGGGCAAAGCATGACCAACACCAGAACGCCATGGGTGTTAGGTACCTTACAATGTAATCTAGATTATTGACTCTAGTGCAAGTGGGAGACTGTTGGAGATATGCCCAAGAGGCAATAATAAAGTGGTTATTATAATATATTTGTGTTTATGATAAATGTTTGCATACCATGCTATAATTTTATTAACCGAAACATTGATACATGTGTGTTATGTAAACAACAAGGAGTCCCTAGTAAGCCTCTTGTATAACTTGCTTTTTGATTAATAGATGATTATGGTTTCGTGATCATGAACATCAGATGTTATTAATAACAAGGTTATGTCATTGGATGAATGATATAATGGACACACACCCAAATAAGCGTAGCATGAGATCAAGTCATTAAGTTCAACTTGCTATAAGCTTTCGATACATAGTTACCTAAGTCCTTCGACCATGAGATCATGTAAATCACTTACACCGGAAGGATGCTTTGATTACATCAAACGCCATTGCGTAAATGGGTGGTTATAAAGATGGGATTCAGTATTCGGAAAGTGCGAGTTGAGGAATATGGATCAAGAGTGGGATTTGTCCATCATGATGACGGATAAATATAATCTGGGCCCTCTCGGTGGAATATCGTGTAATTAGCTTGCAAGCATGTGACTAGGTCACAAGAGATGACATATCACGGTACGAGTAAAGAGTACTTGTCGGAAACGAGGTTGAACTACGTATGGAGATACCGATGATCGAACCTCGGACAAGTAAAGTATCACGTGACAAAGGGAATCGGTATCGTATGTAAATGGTTCAATCGATCACTAAGTTATCGCTGAATGTGTGGGATCCATTATGGATCTCCAGATCCCACTATTGGTTATTGGTCGGAGAGGAGTCTCGATCATGTCTGCATAGTTCACGAACCGTAGGGTGACGTGCTTAAGGTTCGATGTTGTATAGTAGCTTCGGAATATGAGATGGAGACCAAATGTTGTTCGGAGTCTCGGATGGGATCCATGACATCACGGGGAGGTCCGAAATGGTCCAGAGAATAAGATTCATATAATGGAAATCATCTTCTAGGGTTCGGGAAAAGTTTCGGTGTTTTGACCGGAGCTTCTAGAAGGTTCTAGAGGGCCACCGGTGGGCCCACCACCCCGGGAGGGGCCACATGAGTGCTACATGGCCTAGTGGGCCAGGCACACTATGAAATGTGGGTCCAAGTCGGCCAGCCCCTTAGAGATAAGATTTAAGTGATTTAAATTAGAGATAAGATCTATCTCTAGATTTGAATGGTTTAAATAAGAGATAAAGGTTTGGGGAGAGGTTTATCTCCTCCCCCCTTCTTGGTGCGACTTGGAGAGAGGTGGGGCCAGCCCTAGCCACCCCTCCCTCTATATATAGAGGTGAGGAGGATGGCCGTCCACCCCAAGGTTCCCTCTCCCAAAAACCCTAGCCGCCGATCTCTCTCCTCCACCGCTAGTCTGCTCCGGCTTGGCGAAGCCCTGTAGCTTTTCTCCTCCTGCACCACCACCATGCCGTTGTGCCGCTGGGATTCCGAGGGGATCTACCACACCTCCGCTGCCCACTGGAACAGGGAGAAGGCGGGCTTCATCGACACCGTACGCACGACCGAGTACGGAAGTGCTGCTGGATTGCAGCACAGGACGATCGACTACATCAACAACGAGATCTAATCTCGTAAGCTTTGGAATCTTCGAGGGTTAGTCTCACATTCTTCTCGTTGCTTCGATCTTGGTAGATTAGATCTCGCTTCTTCCTAGATTGGATCTTTGTTTTTGTTCATGTTCACGGTAGAAATTTTTTGTTTTCCATGCAACGAACCCATTACCACCGAGGACCGCCGCTGCCGTAGCCCTACGCAACATTCCACAGACCGATCCACTGCCCTACACCTCTCCGCGCTGCCATAGGACGACGGGCCTAGGTGGGGGACCTAGACCCGCAGCGAAGCCACTGCCATCCAGCGAGTAGCGCCGCCACCGCCAGGCTGGGGACGCCGCCTGTTACCACCCGATTTTGGCCAAATCAGGAGGTGGGCCGTAATTGAAGATGGGCTTTGAAGATTACACGTGCAGCGTCTTTGAAGCGGCTTTGTGCGAGGAGTTTGGGCTTAACTGCCCATGTATCTGTAACATATTAGATCGCATTATAATTTAGAATTACGAGATAGAGTCTGGCCCGTGCACGGTTAGGTGCACGCTCCAATTAGAAAGTCCCTTGGACTATAAATATGTATCTAGGGTTATCGAGAAAGGAGGACAATCATCGTTCAAATCAACACAAATCAGGCGCATCGCCACCCCTTTCTTCGAGGGTTTCTCCCGGGTAAGCACCATGCTGCCTAGATCGCATCTAGCGATCTAGGCAGTACACGTTTATTCGTCAACCTTGTACTGCTCGTGCTGAAGCCTTGTTGATGGCGAGCAGTACTATTTATCCTTAGGTGTTTAGGGGCTTGCATCGATGCTTTCACGTGCATATCTGCGTGGCGATGCCGTCCCTCGACACCTAGCTGCCCTTACGTCTATCCAGACGTAAGGGCGGCATCCTGCTTTTTCGTTACTTAGTAGATCCGATCCGTTATAGTTGCTCCTTGCTCCGCAAGGATTAGTTTAATATCTGCATAGTTAGGCCTTATGCTGGGGTCGGAGGATCCGGTAGTGCGCTAGATGTTATTCACCGTCCCTGCGAGGGATGTTCCGGGAATCGACATTATGTTGGTTTTTAGGCCTCTCGTAGGGGTGGTTTGCATCGTCTTTCGTAGCTGCTAGGACCGATCACACGTAGGACGTTCCGGTTATGCAGTGAAAACCCTAAACTGTCGTGGATCGTTTTAGCTTTGTCCTGATCAAGCAGGATCCCCATGCCATTGTAAATCCAACGTGAAACATGGGGCAATCGGCTCCTTGAGCCGATCCACGAGAAACCCGAGAGCCGATAGGGCTCGTATTTAATGTGTACGTGTCTACCATGCCGGAACAATCGAAACACTAACACCTTCTCGACCGGGTCTAGGTCGGGTGGCACGCCCTAGCAACCGCCGGGACGTTGGCCGGAAGATTTGCGGGACGACGCGAGGTGCCGGGGATCCACTAAGCGGCCCCGGGAGCTTCCCGGCTCTTCGTGTTGCTCAGCCATTGCCCGTCGGTGGGTTTTGGAGGGTAACACATTCTGGCACGCCCGGTGGGACAACCTTCTGCAACATCCACGTCAACATCGACATCCGAGATGGCAGAGGGGCAAATTACCTACAAGGGTCTCCCTGCGGATCACAAGAAGAAATACGATGAGCTGAAGGCCATCTGTGAAGCCGAGCTCATCGGCTCCTCTGAGACAACCCGTTCTCGCAACATCAAGCTCAAAGGGAACACGTGTCTGTCGCATGGCGTCAATACAGTAGATCTCGGCCACTCTATAAGGGAGCCGAGGGTTCTCCTTTAGTGTCAATATGGCTAGGCTGGTGAACTGCCATAGCGCGGACAAAGCAGAGAGCAGCCACTCCCGTGGCAAAGATAAAGAGGAGGCCGTTCCACGCGACCGGCCCCAAGACAATGATAGACGGTACCTAACCGAGGAGGAGGTGAGAAGCGTGCGGTATCAACGCCCACTATCCGTACATCTCCTCAACAAATATGAACAGCAGTACGACCGACGTCGGCGCTACGACGAAGACGATGAAAGATATCGTCGGTCTGATGCAAACAGGAGGTACCGTCGGAACAACAGGAACAACGATGGGTACGAACGTCACGACAGAGGGAGGTCAAAGGAGCAAGACAACGTGGATAGGCACTGGGACTGTCCCTTCTTCAAACATTGCTGGGACTCAGGAATGAGCCGATTGCCAACAATAGAGAACGCCGGAATGCGGACGGCACGAGAAGGAGGGCAAACGAAGTTTCAGTGTTCGAGCGCCTAGGACCTCTCCCATCACATAACAAACGAGCTGAGTCCTCGCTAGAAGAAGACTTTGAGGAGTCAGATGGAGAAGAAGATAGGTATCACCGACCAAGGTGGTGCCCTGATGGACTCAGCCATTCTCAGAAGCGTAGGGTGCAACGGCTGCGAAACCACGGAAGAAGCCGAGGCACGGTACACATACACGTTGAGAAGAGCACGGCCCGATCTGGCCGTGAAAATTCCGCAAACAGTGGAGACGAAGGCGCGCCCGCCAAAGAAAGTATGGCGCCCAAAACAGGCGAAAGCCGATGCACAGGCATCGGCTGATGCCGATGCAGAGACATCGGCTGATACAAATATGGTATTTATACTCCCGTCGGAGCGTCGCGCTCCAAGCGACGAGGAAGTTTCAGTGGCTCAATTCGACTGCGGTCCACGACCGGTTATCTTTGAAAAGCCACGAGATAGAAGCTACATGCATCTGAAAGCCCTATACTTGAGGGGTTACATCAACGGGCAGCCTGTCAGCAAGATGTTGGTTGATACCGGAGCGGCAGTCAACATAATGCCGTATTCTATGCTACGTCGTTTGGGGCATTCCAGCGACGATCTGATCAAGACCAACATCACATTAAGCGACTTCAACGGCCAGGCGTTAGAAGCGAAATGTGTTCTGAATGTAGAGCTTACTGTAGGCCGGAAGACCATACCTACTGCGTTCTTCATCGTTGACAGCAAAAGCAATTACGCCGTCCTATTGGGAAGGGACTGGATTCATGCTAACTCGTTGCATCCCGTCTACAATGCACCAATGCATCATACGAGTGGGATGGAGATGAAGTGGAAGTCGTTCGGGCGGATGACTCAATCGAGATATCATTAGCTGCCATGAGCGTGTGGGAAGCGAGATGACCAAGAGCCGCTCTTGGAATCAGTTTAGAGGGTTGTGAGCGCATCGAAGCCTCGAAAAATGGGGTAAGGCTGGTTTTATCCACCGGCCTAACGGAGTAGCAGGTCCAAGACATTGGACATACGTGGCAAGGCCGATCCCGGCGATCGGCCCTAAAAAAAAAATATATAAAAAGCAAAGGATTGTATCCCCAACTCGTCACGTAGCTACAGTGCGAAACCAAGAAGTGCTAAACCTTCACGAAGCATTGCAATAGAAAAGGAGGCCGATTCTCGCAATCGGCCAAAATTATCCTCAACATCCCTTTGTCCGTGTTCAGCATTGATTCAATAAATGCCTGAAGAGCCGATGCCATCAATTACTTGACAGAATCGGCTCGGGGGGCACATAGACGGATGAGACACGAGGGTACGAAGCTGCACATAGATGGATGAGATACGAGGATACGGAGCTGGGAACGAATGCCAAATGCCCATCAGCTCAAGGTTTAAAAATGGAAAATCCAAAAAATTTGAGCACAGCCGATGCGTAGACATCGACTTAAGGATTAAAAGCCGATGCACGGCCATCAACTCAAGGGATACAACTGTTACAAGCAGAAGCCTAATAGAGCAGTCATCTACTGGAGGAACCCCTCATTGGGATTGCTTGGTGACTCAGGCCCTCTCTTCAAGGACTTCCAACTCCTTCTGCGAGACTTCAAGCTCGGCAGCACCGGCAGAAGCGTCAGTTCGGGCGTCCAGGACGACCCTTTTTAAGCTGTTGATATTTGCCGACAAGTTTGGGGATTGCAGCCCTAGCCAACAGCAGGAACAGCATGGACGTGCAGATCAGGCTATTGTGTCATTGGACTGAAGAAGCTCGGGGGGCAGCTCGCCTTGGAGGTTCTCTGCTTTTGAAAGCCGATTTGGTTAGAATCGGCTGGTGCTGCACCACAGTTGAGAAGCTGATAGTGGCCCAATGCGGCTGGTGCACTTTCATTCTCGCCTTGACCAAGGCTCGGGGGGCAGCTAGCCCTGAAGATTCTTCGCTCTGAAAAGCCGATATTGTTGAAATCGGCTGTCCCCGCATCATAACCGCGCTGAAAGATGGTGAATTCTTGTAGAAGAAAACCACTAGAGTTGATGGAGGAGTTTGCAGAGGGAGCCATCATCATTGATAGGCTCAGGGCCGTCTTGTTGCTACGAAGAAACAGAGCAGGGTGATTGTAAACTATCACAAGAGAGTTTGTGAGCCAGTGGTGCTCGTTGCGTGAAGTATCGACTTCGAGCATCAAGCTGTCTCAGCCATGGTCCTAGAAGCTTTCCTGGAGGCGTTAAATCAGGAATTTTGCCGTCAAATCGAATATCACGCTCAGGTGTTTTGGAGTCCAAAAGTCTGGAATTCGCGCGCTGGAAGTTGGACCTGTTCGATTGGAGATTTGGGCTCTGAATTGAAGCAAGAGTTGCAGGTTACTGTTTGGGGAGATAACTGAATTGACCTATCTTGCAATTTATTATGAAGGACCGATGCGTTGCCGTCGACTCGTTGAGCATCGACCAGATCGATAATCGGCAAAATCAAGACAAAGGAGAATCGGCTAAATTAATTTGGAAGGAATCGGCAAGATCAAGTTGAAGGAAAATTTTTTATTGACGGCAAGATTTCTTACACGAAGAGCTGATTGCTCTCAAAAGAAGGAACTAGGGGATACATTGCCCCTCCTACTACTACTGATCCTATTCTAGGGATCCTATCTAGGGGCCGTTGCTGCCCTCATCATCGTCATCGCCGCCGTCGGCGCTGCTCCCGGCCGGCTCATCGTCGCTGTTGTAACGACCGCCGGCAGGACCTTCATTGTCCTCGTCTTCTTCATCGGCGTCGTCGTCATCGTTGTCGAAATCGCTGAGATTCCCGGGCCAGGGGCAGTGACGTTTGGCCGGCGGCTCGTCGGAGGAGCTGTCGTCCTCCTCCTCCTCCTCCTTCACCTCCTCGGAGGAGGTGACTCCGTTCCAGGAGAGGTCGTCGTCGTCGCTCTCCTCCTCCGATTCACCAATGGCAAGGAAGCGGAGGTCGCTCTCCCCGTCCGTCAAAGATTGGTCATCTTCGGACCAGACGGAAGGGTCGTGGCTCGGCTCGTCCCCGTCGGCTATGGCGCGGCGGATGTTGGCCGCGTGGGCCTCCTGCGGGTCCCACTCCGGTGTCGGCTCACGAAAAGGGGAGGACTGGGTAGAGAGGCCCGATGAGGAGGAAGAAGAAGACATGGCGGTAGAGGAGGGCTTTTGGAAGTACTAGTGCGAAGGGGATGAAGAAAGGAGCTACAGGAAGTGGCCAAATAAAAAGGGAGAATATATGGTTTAATGCCTAAGCAGTTCCCGAGGACGTGGTGTCAGAACCGTCAAATCGTGCAGAGAAGCTGAGGAGGCAAGACGTCATCATGAAGAAAACTGCGACGGTTCTGCCACGACATGACCCTTCAAAGGAGACAGATGGTTTTGCAATTATCATTATCAAAACCAGGGGGGCATGTGTTACCACCCGATTTTGGCCAAATCAGGAGGTGTGCCGTAATTGAAGATGGGCTTTGAAGATTACACGTGCAGCGTCTTTGAAGCGGCTTTGTGCGAGGAGTTTGGGCTTAACTGCCCATGTATCTGTAACATATTAGATCGCATTGTAATTTAGAATTAAGAGATAGAGTCTGGCCCGTGCACGGTTAGGTGCACACTCCAATTAGAAAGTCCCTTGGACGATAAATATGTATCTAGGGTTATCGAGAAAGGAGGACAATCATCGTTCAAATCAACACAAATCAGGCGCATCGCCACCCCTTTCTTCGAGGGTTTCTCCCGGGTAAGCACCATGCTGCCTAGATCGCATCTAGCGATCTAGGCAGTACACGTTTATTCGTCAACCTTGTACTGCTCGTGCTGAAGCCTTGTTGATGGCGAGCAGTACTATTTATCCTTAGGTGTTTAGGGGCTTGCATCGATGCTTTCACGTGCATATCTGCGTGGCGATGCCGTCCCTCGACACCTAGCTGCTCTTACGTCTATCCAGACATAAGGGCAGCATCCTGCTTTTTCGTTACTTAGTAGATCTGATCCGTTATAGTTGCTCCTTGCTCCGCAAGGATTAGTTTAATATCTGCATAGTTAGGCCTTATGCTGGGGTCGGAGAATCCGGTAGTGCGCTAGATGTTGTTCACCGTCCCTGCGAGGGATGTTCCGGGAATCGACGTTATGTTGGTTTTTAGGCCTCTCGTAGGGGTGGTTTGCATCGTCTTTCGTAGCTGCTAGGCCCGATCACACGTAGGACGTTCCGGTTATGCGGTGAAAACCCTAAACTGTCGTGGATCGTTTTAGCTTTGTCCCGATCAAGCGAGGATCTCCATGCCATTGTAAATCCAACGTGAAACATGGGGCGATCGGCTCCTTGAGCCGATCCACGAGGGAAACCCGAGAGCCGATAGGGCTCGTATTTAATGTGTACGTGTCTACCATGCAGGAACAATCGAAGCACTAACACCTTCCCGACCGGGTCTAGGTCGGGTGGCACGCCCTAGCAACCGCCAGGACGTTGGCCAGAAGATTTGCGGGACGACGCGAGGTGCCAGGGATCCACTAAGCGGCCCTGGGAGCTTCCCGGCTCTTCGTGTTGCTCAGCCATTGCCCGTCGGTGGGTTTTGGAGGGTAACACCGCCCCAACCTCTGCCAACGCCGAAAGTCGCCGATGCCGCCCCAGCCGCACAGAAGAAACGTCGCCGCTCCTCCACCCCCAGCACCTTCGGCGCCAGGGGCCGCCGCCACCGCGGCAGATGCCGGCGGCAGCGGCGGGAGGGAGCCTGCTCGAGGGAGGGAGGGATGCAGTGGTTGGGCTTGGCCCCCCGACGGCGCCCTGGGGAGCGCCACGGGAGGGAGGTTAGGGTTACGGGCGAAGTCTCCGAGATCGCTTGGATATGTAGTAGGAAAAGATGTACAAAATATACTAACTACTCATGCGGGTTCACGTTAAGTCGTCCACACTCTTGTCTGCATTGGCAGCTGATAACAAATAAACTCGTCCAACATTTGTATCGCATACATGGCCACTAAAGTGACAAGCATGCAGGAAAAGAAGAAAAGAAAAGGAGGATATTTAGGTGGCTTCACATCGTAGCCTCTAATGCCATACACCGCAAATGCTCTGCCTCCACTAATATTTAGGGGTTTCGAACTCAACGTGAGACAGTAAGACGACGTTGCCTCAGGAGTTTTGTAAATCTGTTCAAACACAACCGCCTGACATTTCCCGCCTCAACCGGCGGCGGTGGACTTGCCATGAGCAACATGCCCGATGTCGCAAATTAAAAGTGAGGTGTGTGTGTGCGCTCGCGCGTGCATGCGTGTGTGTGTCAGTTGACACAAGTGAACACTAGCAAATCTTTCACTAATTAGTACCAAGTAAAGTAAAAAATCTCTATCTCCTAAATTAGATGTTAGATTTTTCTAGATTCACATACATTTGTACACTAAAATGCGTTTAGATGCAAATAAATTTGTGATAGGTAATTCAATAAAAAGGGAGACTTATTTACCCCGGTGTATTATAGAGGATGCCGGGATTAGCCATTTGACACAAATTTCTAGCTTCGTCCCTGAAATGATCTCGTCCGGAACAAGACGGAACAAGACTGTATGGTTGCATCAAATATGAGACAACTAATAAAGTCGACATGCATGTACTAAAAAAAATAAAAGGAGGATCTTTTGGTGGCTTTTTTTTTTTGACGCAAAATACAGTGGGGAAGACCCCCACTGCGTCATTAGGTGTTTAGGTGGCTTCACGACAAGGACATCATCTTATCATGTCCTCTACTCTCTGTGACGGGGAGCCTTCACCTCACCACCTCCAATGACACACTACAAATGCAAAGCGAGCTGCCCTGCTATCTGACGTAATTCTCTGCCTCTGCCATCATTTAGGGGGCTCAAACTCGACATGAGGCACCATTGCACCAAGATGGCCCTTTCACCCCCGAAACCTTTTTGTTCTCCCCAAACGCAACAGCCTTGACATTCCCCGCCTTCGGTAATGTTGGTGGGCTTGTCATGGTCAACATGGCCAATGGTGCCAATGAAAAGTGTGAAGTGTGCGGGTGAAGGTCGCCATGGACCCTTCTAGGCGCGTAACCATCGGCGGGGGTGAAGTTGTGCCCGAGGCTGCATTGGACAGGGTCCGAGATCACGACCACACGAAAGGTTAAAGATAGGAGGAAAACTCTATCCTTTGGTTGCTCGGGTGACTCCGGAGGCACCGCCGTGTTTGCTTATTCTATAATGCAATTTTCAAAAAAGAATTTCGTATATGTGGAAAAATGAGGGTGATGTGGCTAGAAAATTATTTCACTATTTGTCAATCGACTAACAATTAAATTTTGCGCATTTTTTAGATATAATTTTTTGGTCCAAAGTATAACTTAGAATGGGTGTAATTAACGATTTGTGTGTGTTAGTTGCACTTACTGCAAAAGCTTTGGCTCATTTCATTGGTTAAGAAGAGTTTAGATTACAGACTAAGCCAAGTAGCCAAAGAGAATACAACATGACAGATTACTCTCGCCGCATTGCAAAACTCAGATTTTTCGTAACAACGTGTTCCCGATTTGAGGCCTCAACTTTGCTCTTGTTGATAAGTGAGGCTGGCATTGAGCTTACACTCCGAAAACCGCTGCTATTGCGCTCGCTCTAAATCTACCACGAAACAGGACTAATGCTGTGCGCGTTGAAAATCGAGAACCACCATTCTTTCATTGAACCAGAGGCATCCGAAGCAGAGTTGAGGGAAGGATCAAAACCTACTCAATGTCAAAACACCATGCCAAACACGTAATTAAGGTGTATTTTTTGGACTATACTACTTTGCTTGTAGTTTGTCGGCAGTCAACAAAGTCTGTGGCTATGGTCCCGGTTTACTCGCCTGATAGGATCAGAAGAAGCTGCCAAAATAGTAGTTGTGGGGGAAACGAAAGCAGTTTTACAGCTTTATCTGATCCCAAGCTCGCCGGACGCCGGTGCTGAGATGTACAGCCGGTCCACAAAGCACAAACAGAAAACTTTTTTCTTGGGGAGGAGGAGCGCTCTCTCGCTGCGTCCGTTTCGAATGATTCCAACATAGCTTTACATAGGGGAAAGGTAAATAATGCACCTGTATGGCTGTATTTACTTCGCTCGAGTTTTACCATTGAAGAGTCACCTGAAACTAGCCAATGAATTCGTCCACAACAGCGCGATACTCGCCACGCCACGCGACGCCAGGATTAGATTTGGGGCTTTCACCTCATCACCGTCCGGCTCGACTAATTAGTTAATTACGATCGCGGTTAGGGTTATGGGATCTGGCACTAGTTCACCGCTTTTGACGCCGCCGTTTCTAGTCTTTTGTTTCTGGGGTTGTTGCCTTAGCTGTCAGGACGAGGGGACACGGACTGTGTATTCCGTACATTGTGGGTACTGGGATCGTATCTTTCTAGGGATGGGCGCTCTCCGTCTTCCTCCGTCCCAACCCAAACCCTGCATCATGATGGAACGGCGAACCGGTCGCGCCAGGAAGCCGCCCCCAATAGAAATTTTAAATTGAAACAAAATTTGAGCAAACTTGAGAAATTTCATGGAACGAATTGCACGGACTAGTAACTCTTGGAGCCAATGAACCAGCCATTCAAATTCGTTTTTGCACAAACCAGCAACTCTATGAGTAATTATTTGCATGGAGCTGTAATGATCAGATTAGAATGTCTAACAGCAAACCTGGCAGCCACCGTGGCTTGGCCATGTGCTGGGCGTGTGCCAGCCCTTTGGGAGACAGCTGATTTGCTCCATATATTTGCCACATCTACTTGTAAGTATGATCTAAAAAAATTATGTATTTTTTCTTTTTGAAAAGGAGACAAAAGGTTTGGAATTTTTTTTAGGAGAAATCGAACGAAAACCTATAACAACAGAATCATGCCCACCCAAACACCACGGAGATCAAGGCGGCGGAGGCTGGCCTTCCTCGGCCGCACATAATTCCAATTAATATGGCTTCATGAGAACAACATATCACATATATGATCACTTCAGAAAAAGATCATAGGACCAAAGAGGATGTTCTAGTGAATTGTACATTTGAATAATAAGGTCACTTGTGCACGAGTTATCCGGAGAAGCGATCAAGGAGGCGATTAGGGCTCCCGGTCGCCTTCCGTCGGCGCCACCAACTTTCCCCAATTATGTGGCCTTCCCATGGAGGCAGGGTGGATCTCGGTCCCTATGGAAAATTACCCCTCCCTTGGCTGACATAGGCATAGTAATTTCATCCAGTTTAAAAATGTTGACCAACGGGCGAATGATCCCTTCCTTGACTATACGTTGTCAGGTAGGATGAGACTCTCCAGTGTATTACCGCTAAGGATGATACCACGTTTAGTCCGCCCTCCAGCGAATTACCGCTACGGAGGGGATCGAATCCAGGTGGACTGGATGCACACTCGCAAGCTAGCACTCATTTCTCCATCCAATTTACATAGGGCATGGTAACGACTGCAATCAAACATATAGGAAGAAAGGGAGCAAACAGGGGACTACTAGACCGGCTGGACCACGCAGATCTTCTCGTCATCGATTGGCCGAACGGCTGCCACCACCATAGTCCCCGTCCTCGCCACCCTAGTTTCCGTCTGGGATCAAAGAGAGACATATGTGTTTTCTTCTTGACGGGGCAAGTTGGTTCGGCTCGTCCAGCCTGGAGAAGATATCTAGTGGTACCAGCCACAAAATACACTTGTTGTGAACATTCACATATTTTTCAATTTTTTGGAAATCTAAAAACATACAAATTTAACAAATGGTATAATGGTATCATTTAGCGGTTAGTATCACTAGATATTTTCCCATCCATCCCATGGTCCGACCGATCCCTTTTTTTAGACACGCAACAGGGCCTCCAAACCACAGTGGCAGCCAGGTCACCGCATAAGGTGGGCCACCTTGCTGTTAAACCGTTTAATCGTACCATCATAGCTCGTTGCAATGAATTACTCTAGAATCGCTGGTCTATGCAAAAGAGAATTTGAGTAACCGGTCTGCGCAACGACGTTTGCTCCGAGAATTGATGGTATATGCAATTTTCTCAATTTCATGGAAGCCGCCTCCCAATAGAAATAATAAATTGAAACAAAGTTTGAGCAAACTTGAGAAATTTGTTCATACTTACGCAAACTTGCAATGATAAATTAAAAAAACATAATACTACGACTACGACTCTAGCAGCCGAGGCGGGCGGTAGAAGACCGATTAGTCTTCGTTGCCGCTGCTGTCACCAGGGTCCTTGGGTGGGTACGGGTCATCGTTCGTAGCGGCGGCTAGAGACCTAGCCGAGGCCGCCCTGGTGGTGGCGTAGGCCGACCAGCTTGGCCTCGTCATTGTCGTCGTCGAGGTTGACCATGAGGCCGTGGAGGCACATGCTCCCACCGGTGCCGCTCCCCCCTTCTCAGCTTCGGCCTTGGACCAGCCTAGGGCGAACTCCAGGGACTTTGGCTCCACCTCCTCAAAGGAGGCGCACATGGCCATCCACTGGCCCAGGAAGTCCCCCGAGACATCGTTCGCCCGGAGGCTAATCTGGGTGGCCGCAACGTCTTGCGGCGACACCCACTCCGGCTCGCGGTTGGGTTTGACGAGGTGGAGGTGGACGCACTGTAGTGACATCTGCCACGAAGCGTCCGACTTGTAGATGACGATGTTTTCCTCATCAGACCGCTTTCGTGGCAGCTCTTTGTGGTCCTCCATGACGGCGAGCGGAGGCGGGAGGATGCCGCAGAGGCCTCCGATGCCGAGGAAGACGATCCCCTCGACGCGAATGAAGAGGACGACGCTAAGGCCATCCACTGTGGCGTCCAGTGGCGGTCCGTACGAGGTGGGTAAAACAAACATGGTTGGTTACCCACCTAGATGTGGTCGAGGACGGTGGCCAGGGTCCTCTGCGGCGCGCCCCACCATATCCTGCACGGCTCTGCGTTCTTGTGCTTGGGCAACACACCCTCGCCGTCCTACTCTACGAGGTCTCGCTCGCGCTGCTCCTAGAAGTAGGTGTTCCACGTCCCGTAGTTATCCGGGTCCCACTAGGGATCTACCCGCTCCCAGGTGTGTTGGATCGCCGGCCTTCACTCGACGCCTTGCGGGCTTGGCGGGATAGGGACCCCTTCGGCGCTTAGATGCTTGTCGCCGCCGGGGCAGCGCATATCGGGTGGGGCCATGTACCCCGCCTCGCACGGCAGGCGCGCCTCCCACTCGTGCAGGGTGCAACGTCCGAAGCCGTTGGCTGCCGCGGGATCGCGTTGAACCGTTCGGCCATGGTTAGGGTTGCTGTGGGGATTTGGCCTAGAGTTTCTGTTGAGGTTCCTAGGGTTTCTCGGTGAGAGGGAATGGTGATGTGGGCAAGAACGCGATGGGAATGGCTAGATAAATGCGAGGAGATGTGGGAAGATGAGCCGCGAAACGGCAGAAAACCACAAAAAGCTGCGGGCGTGTCACACCATTATGATTTGTGAAGACCATCCAAAACCCCCAAACAAAGAAACAAGCTCATTTTGCTAAGGCACAAAAGCATACCGAAAACACATTAAAAGAGTTTTTGGTGTTTTGCAAGCTCGGTTTGTAATTGCCCGGGGTCCAGCTTGCTTCTGGGACAAAAAACCCTCAAAAACATCATGACATGTTGTGTGACTCTTCACAATATGATAATCGAAGATGAGAGAGGGGTAGACTTGGAGTTCTTCTATGGTAATGTTGAAAGGCAGTGCGACCGGCCACAAAGAAACCCTGACCACATTCAAGCATTTTTTGAGATGCATAGAGAAATTGAAAATTCAATCACACACGCCCAGTTGAACCTTGATGTCATAGAGCACTAGTAGCCGCTACACTGCAGAGATTGATTAGTTTCATTTCATTTGATCACACTTCATTCATTTCCTATTTATTTGTGTGAGTGCAGTGGCGGACCCAGAAAAATATATGTGTGGGGGAAATCAAATGAGTGGGAGCATCCCTTGTATAAATTTACAAAATCTGAAGAAATTCCAGTCAAATATGAACCAAAACTATAGGAATTCGAAATTTTGAGTGGGGTATCGCCCCCACTGAGCTACACCTGGGTCCGCCCCTGTGTGAGGAGAACAATTATTTGCTCGAAACCATTGATTATTTGTATCATTATTTGATTTGATCTATTGATGTAATGTGATCTTTACTATTAAATGAGAGTTGGTCGTTTGACACTCAACGCACTTTGGTGGTCGTCATTGGAAGCATCCGGACTGTCCAATTTAATCTTACGGCCTCTGATCACTTTTCAAGGTAAATCGCCCCTCCACCTTTCCTTATAACCGCTAATCACGTATTAAATCCGAATCAATACAAATATGTACTTACCTAATTAATCCGAATCAATACAAATTTGTACTTACATAATAAATCTGAATCAATACAAATCTGTACTTACCTAAACGAAGTTGTGTTCACCAAACGAGCCATGCACATACATACGTGCTACACCCCACCAGCAAGCCATGAGTCCCATCCATACGCGATCGCCGACATCTCCCCAAGCCACTATCGATCCAACATCTAGGCCCGCGAGGAAACTCCCCTACCAGCGGCGGGACGGCCGGTGAAGCAGCGCAGCTCCGCAAGCGTCGGCTGCCCATCGACACGGCCGCACTGCCCAAGGGAAAGCATGAGCCGGCAGCCGGCGACGGGAATTTAGGTGATGGCCTGAATGGATGCTCTCCATGGATTTCTCCCTGTATGGTTTTCGTGGATGGGAATGGGCAGAAAATAACCAACCAGTAGTCGACGCAAGCTCAACATCCCCTTCGTCCCGGTCCCGTCCCCCGCGGGCGGCGTCGGGGCGACCCCAACCCTCCCCGCCCAGGCCGGCCTCTCCTCCTCTCCCCTCCGCCGCCGTCGGCGCAGGCCGCCGGGCAAAGCCCGCGCAGTGCCGGCGGCGGCGGCCGTCCCTTACCCGCGCGCAAGGCTGGGAGGCGCGGGGCTCTCTTCGGCCGGCGGTGGTGCTTCCTGGTGGGCAAAGTGTCGGCGGCGGCGGCGCACCGCGGGTGGAGCTGCTCCGGGTGGTCTGGTGGCGGCGGCGCGGCCTCTTGGCAGCGGGGCGGCAGGGAGGTCAGCGGCGGCGCGGGCGGCGCGGCCCTGACCTAGATCTGGGCCTGTCTGGGCCCCATCTGGGCCTGGGCGGGCCAGATCTGGCATCCCGAGGTCTGCTCCCGGCGGCTGGTGGAGTTTCTCCTGCTGAGGGTGGCTAGGACGGCGGCGCGTGGACTGCAGCGCGGCCACGGGAGCTTCACGAGCCCGGCGGGCTCGGCCGGGCCAGAAGGGCCTGGTTTGCTCCTGTAGCTGCGTCCGGTCTGTCACCGCAGCTGGCGGTGGAGGTTGCGCCCTCCCGCGTGGCTGCTGTCTAGGCTCTCCTTGGCTCGGGGTGATCCCTTTCGGTTTCGTCGGTCTTCGTCAGTGGGTCACGGTGAGACGGCCCTGGTGGTTGCGTGACCGTGGTGGCGCGAGTTGGTGGGCGGCGAGGTTGGCGGAGCCTGACGGAGTGTCCGGGGCCGTGGGACTGTGGGGGACGGGAGAAATCCTTGTCGATGGCCGACACCGACGTGGTGACGCTCGCGGGCGCCACCATTCCTTCTTGAGGGGCGTCGGGGTTCCCCTTCCCACTTCCCTTCCGCATACCGGGGGAAACCCTAGGCGTGTCCGGGCAGCAGTGTCGTCATCGTCGCATCCCTTCTTGAAGGTGTTGTCTTGGTATGCGGCGCTTCGGAGGGCTAAGCTCGTGGTGGGAATCTTCCGGAGGGCGCAGCGGTAGCGGATCATCAGCGTTTCGTCGATCCGACCTTGTCATCCTTTCTTTCTTTTTTCTTCTTCTTTTCTTTTCTTTTGGGCTTTGATGTGCTGTTTGCCCCAGCGGTGGTCTCTTCCTTGTATCAGTTCGTTGCTATATTAATATAGTGGGGCGAAAGCCTATTTCGAGGATGGGAATGGGCATAGGGGTGGATCATGGATGGGGATTGGTGTATTTTTGGCATTGTACTTCTTTTGTTCTTGATATACATGACAATTCCAATTTTTGGTTACACGGAAAGATGTTCTGGATGGCGTTCTTGACAAGGGCATTTTCCTTGTAGTCAGATCCGTTTTTAGGTAGACTGGTTCATGTGCAGTCCTGATTTTCATGTCCTGGGTCGTATTCTTGATCAGATCAGGGAATATGTTGCATGATTTTTTTGGGTATTTCAAAGTGATCATTTGGTGCAAGATTCCAATCATATGGATTTATTTATCCAAGTTTTTAACTTTCTCCACTCTCATGTCTGTTTCTATTTTTCCAAGCCAAATACAGCAGATGATAACAGATAAAATATTGGATCTCTATTTTTTTGTTTGCTCATAAAATGGACACCCCCCATATTGAGTAAGATTTTGGATGGATTTCTAGAGGAACTTTATCCAATAAACTAATAAGCAACTTCAGCTATGTGCTATAGAGGTGTGCACAGTACCGAATGAGCTGACGCGTGCGAGCCTGATGTTAGAGTGACATTTCTGATTGCCTGCACTAAGCAAAGGTACAATTTTAGGGTTGTCATTTTTAAAGAAATTTGATGTTCTCTTTGGACAATATATATTGTTTGTAGATTGAACTTCCAATATAGGAAAATACAAGTCAAGTTTTCCATTATTAGTTTGGTAAACCCGTGTCTAATTCAGCTGTTATTATGGACAAAAGTTTGATCTTACCAAGTGTGGAAGGTCTAGGCAAACTCAAGAATATATGAGAATGGGTAGAATGCGATATTTATCCTCTAAAAAAGTTACTTACTTTGTTCACAAATATAAGACGATGCAGCGATTGTATGGACATAGGAGATGTCTATTTGATTCTTACCACTTCTAAAACTTCAGTTAATTGGAGTAAACTATAGCATATGTATACGTGTAGTTGATAATGCTTGTGCTGCTGGCAACATTTTTATTCCTTGATGAAATCTTCTCTGGTTGATTATTTGATTTACTTTCACACATGTTGGTATAATCTGTGCTCAGATTTAGTTTACTCATGTTGTTCTCTCTCATATGTGTAAATACAAATGTTACGAATTTCATCTCCGCACAGTGTTGTAGATTACTGTAGTTGAGTATAGATTTTGAGAACTACTGTAACTATATCTTCTTCTGATGATCGAAGATCCTTTGACCTTTCTTGACTACTGGTCTGATGGAAAATTTTCTAGAGTGTTGAGGAGCACAATTCCTGGTTGGTAAAAAAGATATTTACAAAGTTTAACATTTTTTTTGCCTTCCACACATACTCATACTTTTACGATTTATTTTGCACACATTTACGTATCTTTACATGTTTATATCTATGATTTCTGTTCAAGATTTTATATGCGAAGTTTTTTATCTGCCATTGCATTATCTTGGGGTTCTTCCTTTCGGTCAATGATTAGGTGAAAGAGAAACATCTCATGTACACACGCTTCACAGAAGATTAGGCCGAGCTATAGCTGGAGTAGAGAAAATGATTAGGTCAATGCACATCTATAAGAATATTTCTTAGAATAGAGGAAATTTTTCGCACCATAGGTAATCGATAATTGTAGAGAAGCCGGAGATTTGCTAGCACTTCATGATATTTATGCATGACAGAAATGCATGCCACATAAGGATCATGTTCCTCTCTTTGTATATACTACTGGTAAATTTTTTATGAGGAAAGCATCATATACAAACAGGAGGACCAACTTGTATCTCTGGTGGTCTGACAAGTATCTAGAATATATTTGATATGGCAATATGCAGATTAAGTTTGATAATCTGTTGAAAGAATATTATAAACTAACTATTTGAACTTACACTGTCTATGTCTATACTCTACATTATGGACTAACTATTTGAACTTACACTGTCTATGTCTATAGTCTACACGCAGTGGTATACACCATAATGGTGAATGCATTTATAGTGGAAGCAAATTTCTATGCACCTCGAAGGCCGCCCTGGAGTGATGGATTTGCTATATGTGGAAGGACGAAGAGAAGCTGGTCTCGACCAGTGGCACCAAAGCGTAGGAAGGCCGCAGGTAAGGTGGTGGAGACGGGCGACGATGATTTAGTGGTTGCTCTTGCAGCGCAAGAAAGAGGATGCAGTTTATGTTGTTAATAATTTAAAAGGAGGCATCATTTCAACAGTTGTCTGTGCAGTTTGCGTTGTTAAGACTCTAAAGACTGAATTATCCCAGTTATTTGTGCCAATTTAGATTGAGCTGATGTTTATATAATACAATACCACAATACGCACAAATAGAACATTGTGAAGATAAATGTTATCCATTACACATTTAATTGTGTATCGGCTCGAATCCACCTCAACTGTAAATTTGAAAGAAAAAAATGTCCATGAGACAGCCTGGTTCCTTTGTTTTCCTTCGCTTCAGTGCTACTGAGCCGCTTCACTCCACTACACCATCTCATGCCATAAGTCGTTATCGTAAAAACAACATCACAAATCAATGATATCGTGTTTGCATTTTAACTATCCTTTAAAATTATTTACATCTATTATTTTCACCCGTGGCAACTGTTTACCGGGTTTTTTAGTGCTCAATTGACTAACACGATGACGTATAGCGTCATGACCAAAGCAAAACATAACGAGCAAACTATAATGTTATTCAGTGAGAAGTATTTTTTAATTTATTGCTTATCGATGTGATGTGGAATTATGTGTTTTTTCTTGAAAATACATTGCAACTAAATTCTATTTTGGGAATATTGTGTGGATATATTTTCTATGTAAATTTTAGTGTGTATTTTATTTATATCAAAAATAATTTAGGGACCGTAGCAACGTACGGGCATTCAACTAGTTTGAATAATATTGCAATTTGGATGATCATTATATAGTCATGTTCAAAAGATTCATTAAGTATGCTGGGATATTTGGGAAATTAGACGTATGTGGTTTCTCTTTTCAAATTCATGTGCACCGATCAGATCCCGTAATTCTATTTTACGGTTCCGCTTTACAAGATCGACCGTGGCCCGCGCGTGTCCTGATTTTGCATTTACGGGACTTATCGACCGCACCTTCTACTCATACGTTTTCATGTGCCAAGATTTACCGCCGGATCATCTAAGTTGCTCTAACTAGCCATTTCATTGCCTCTCAAAGTAAAAATACACGGTTCAGAGCCTTTGGTAAAGTGTGGGGCCTGAGATCGTATCGTTCTCGGGGATGCAGCCAGAGAGTTCCACTAGTATCTCTCTAGCAAGCCAGCAATGGTGCTGCTATCGCTGCGCTGTGAATCAACGCGACAGAAAGAAAAGCATGGCAGCCTGCAGCTTGAAACGGCCGGTCGGGCGATCGTGTACCACTGCACTTTACTTTCCCTCGGGATCCTGCCATTCGCTGTCCCCTTGTCTCTCTCTTCCTCTTCCTCTTTATATACCCCACGCCGCACGGCCCTGCGTTGCACGCCGCAACTCCAAAGCGCCCGCCGTCTCCTTTCTTGCCACACCTCTCCGCCGCTCCCCCGGCCCTCCCCCGACCACCGCTCTCATACCCATGGCCGCCGACGAGGGCCAAGGAGCGGAATGGCAGGCCTTCCTCAACCTTGATGGCGTGGATGAGGAGGACGCGCCTCCGGCGGTGGGAGCACAGCCGCCCCTCGTCGTCGTGCAAGGCGACGGGATTCCTCCTGCTCTGCCGCTCCCAGCTCTGCCGGCCCCGGTGCTCCCTGAAGGTCAAGCGGAAGTCGTCGGACAAGATCTACCTCTGGATGGAGTGCATGAGGACCCAGCGCCAATTCCCCCGCCACAGCAGCTACCAGGTTAGTCTCGCTTCCCGTCCCATGTTTCTTCCGTCCTGCCTCTGCTCCAGTCGTTTTCCTCGTCAAGCATGTTTAGGGCACTCCCCCAAATACTCCACCTTGGACCAGTGTTTTCTCTTGCAACAGATACGGCGGCTCTTGCCTTCACGCGCAAGGTGAAACAGTTAAAAGTAGCCATCTTCGATGCCAACAAAGCCACGAGCGCCCCCTCTCGGTTGCCGCCGGCAACATACATACTAGACCACCCGCGCACCAAGACCATGTAGTTCGTCGCCAGTATCACTTCCACTTCGTCATCACGCACGTTTAGGGCTTTCCCCAATGATCAACATCCATGCTGGAATAGCTTGTTTGCAGGTCCATCAACGGGACTAGCTAACTGAATAGATTTCAACAAGTAATCTTTTTTTTTGTCCCGTATGAAGAAAATTCTGTGTGAACAGGCTCGTAATTCAACAGAGATTTGTGTGTAGGCCCAGTCCAGATGATGATGGAGCAGGCCCAGATGATGGAGCAGGCGCTGATGCAAGATGATGGAGCAGACGCTGATCAGGATTTGGTTCCAGATGAGAATGAGCAGATGCTGAAGGCGTTCCAGGATGCGCTGGTGCCCCCCGTGCTGCCTGGTGATGAGCAGGAGGCTCCTCCGGCTGTGCCAGCACAACAGCATCTCGAGGTCGCGCAAGATGACGAGGTTCCTCCTCTGGATGGAGTGGAGGAGAATCCGGCGCCAGTTTTCCAACCGCAGCAGCAGCCAGGTTGGTCTCGCTTCTGATCCCGTATTCTATTTGTTCTGGAAGAAAGAAGATAACCAGTAATTCCACAGCATTTTCAATTCGCGTGCTTCTTACAGGTGTGACAGTCGAGCAGCTGATGGCGTTTCTCAGACAGATGCAAGATGATCATCTGAAGCGGAGGCTGGAGGGCCGCTTCGCCCCACAGGGTGAGCATGACCACTATAGTTTGCAATTCTCTATGCTGTAACCGGACTATTGGGCTCGGTTACTCACTCAAGTTTATGCAGGTGGAAGCGGATCTGGAACTGCTATCCAGGTTCCTGTGCTGTACGGTGGTGGTGGTGGCATGGTCGCCCAGATGGTATATCCAAATCCACATATGGGTAATGAACTAATTGGTCTTGTTTACTCGATTCTGCAAATCACGATATACTGATTCGCATAACTCAAACTGTTTTGCTGTGCCAGGAGGCCCAGGACAAGGACCTGCTGCGGCTGGTGTCCCCGGCCCAATTCCCTTCATCGGACCCGGCGGCGTGCCAATACCCAAGGAGCCATTGCGCTTGTGTCGCGCCTGCAATGCCCTGGGCGCGATCCAAAGTAGGGCTTCGCAATCAGTGACACGTTACAACCTCTTCATCCCGCACGAGTGTTTGTGTGCGATATGCCAGACTGACAGGAATCGGCGAATTCTCCACTGCGACTACTGTCGTGTTTACTTCGCTGCAACCGGCGCACTGCCGGAGTAGTTGGGTTACTTGTACCGTACTACTAAACTGGAGTAGCAAGTAACTGAGACCGAAGACTAAGTAATTGAGACCGAAGATGCAGGAATGTTTATTGGTAGCACTAAAAGGCATGTAAACATCATTAATGGTTGGAAATTACACATTTCGTCTTCTCTTCCTTTTGTGGTTTTTGACGATGTTTCTCAATCACGCGGTAAAATGTAACTTTTTTTTCGATAAAGGATGCTTTATTATTTTGAAAAGCAATTACATTTAGCCTCTGCATAACCAGGATGCACACAGCCGTTTAAATGTCTCAAGTCAAAAGATGGAAAAAATACTAAGCGAAATACATATCGGAACGTGAAACATATAACGCCTAAGGTGTGGGAGGTAGACTATGCTGCCACCCATGTAGGGAAAAAGTATCCCTCGCTGTAGCCTCCAACCGTATACAGACCTCCGTAAACAGGTCTCGGTTCTCCATTCGCTGAAGAGGTAACCACAAACCGAGAATACATGTATATCTGTAGATGACCTGCAACAAAGAGCAATTTTTATCGTTAAAAATCTTGTCATTTCTATTTAGCCAAAGCGCCCATATAACTGCTAGCGCCCCCACCCTAAGAAGCAACTTAAACCTTGAATCTATACCATGAAGCCAATTGCCAAAGACATTGGCCACACTAGTCGGAGGATACAGGGTAGACGCTACTTGGATGATTGACCATATAGATCTCGCAAATTGGCACTGAAAGAAAAGGTGTTTAATGGTTTCATCGTGATGATAGAAAACACACCGTGTACTTCCGTGCCAATTCCGCTTAACAAGATTGTCATTGGTGAGAATAACACCTCGACGAAGATACCATCCAAAAAAAAATATTATTAATGGTATCTTCATCTTCCAAATTTTCTTATAATTATCAACTGGTATATCAGAATGAAGTATGACGATGTATAATGATTTGACCTAAAAAGAGACATCTACATGTAAATTCCATCTAAATTCGTCCGGTTCAGGTGATAGGTTAATATCCCCCAGCCGTTGAATTAGGGAAGTCCATGCCAATAGCCTTTGTCCAAGCAAAACACGTCTGAACGTCAGATTCGGAGGCGAGGTAGCCATTACTATGGAAATGTTATCACCTTTGCGACGAACAATACTATACAACGCAGTATACTGTTCGCTTAAGGGTGCATTGTCTAAGCAAGCATCTTCTCAGAACCGTATCTATGCTCCATTCTTGATCAAGAAAGTACCATGGCGAAAAAAGACATTTTTTGTCGCCATTAGACCAGCCCAGAAGTGTGAATCCCCAGGTTTCCAAACCACTTGCGATAACGTCTTCGAGCCGATATATTTTCTCCGAAGAATAGTTTGCCAAATCCCATCCTCGGTAAGAAGCTTAAAAAGCCATTTACCCAGCAGAGCTGAATTCTTGACCTCCAGGTCATGAACTCCAAGCCCACCTTGATCTTTGGGACTACAAACTATACTCCATTTAACCCGTCGTTTTTTTCTCGCCGTCCCCTTGCCAGAAGAATCTGGATCGATAATAATTGAGTTTATGCAAAATTCCTTTTGGCAATAGGAAGAATGGTAACATATACAGTACCATATTTGTCAGTACCGAATTAATGAGTACCAATCTTCCCCCTAGGGACATCAATTTACCTCTCCAACTACTAAGGCGCTTCTGTAATCTTTCTTCCACTATTTTCCGTTCAGCAATTATAAGTCTCTGATAATGAATCGGAATACCCAAATAGCGAATAGGAAATTGGCCTTTCCCACAACCAAACAACTATGTATATAGAGTTGTATCATCTTGGGCATCACCGAAACAGAATAATTCACTTTTATGGAAATTGATTTTTAATCACGACAACTGCTCGAAAGCCGCCAAAATTAATTTCAGGTTGCGAGCTTTTTCGAGATCGTGATCCATAAATATAATTGTATCGTCGGCATATTGAAGGATAGATAAACCAACATCAACCAGATGTGGAATCACACCTTCAATCTGACCATCAGACTTGGCCCACTCTATGAGTATAGCCAGCATATCCGCCACAATGTTGAATAACATTGGTGATAACGGATCCCCTGAGCGTTTGCTATAAGAAAGACCACTTGACCTTATCATAAGCCTTTTCAAAATCTAGTTTTAAAATAACCCCATTTAATTTCTTAGTATGCATCTCATGTACCGTCTCATGCAAAACCGCCACTCCATCGAGGATATTTCTTCCTTGCATTAAAGCGGTCTGTGATGGCTGAACGACATGATCCACAACCGTATTAAGTCTAATGGTGGCCACTTTCGTGAAAATCTTGAAACTTACGTTTAAGAGCCAAATAGGTCTATATTGTTGAATCCTTTCTGCCTCATTAACTTTCGGTAAAAATATTACTTCACCAAAATTTAGACGAAATAATTCTAGTTGTCCTATATGCAGAGCACTGAACAAATCTAGAAGATCCGCTGTAATAGTATCCCAGAAAGTTTGATAAAACTCCACTGGAAAACCATCTGGACCCGGTGCTTTGTTGCATTCCATTTGGAAAATTGCCTTCTGCACCTCTTCCTCAGAATAAGGTGCAGTTAATAAGCCAGTTTCTTCTATAGAAACTTGGGGTATATCAGCTGTTAAGTCCTCGTTTAGAGAAAAGGAACTTTCATCCGTAGGACCAAATAGACCTTTATAATAATTAGTAATGTAAGATTTGAGTTGCTCATGGCCTTCAATCAACCCTTCATCTTGATTAAGAGAGTGAATACGTTTTTTTCGGTGTCTCTCATTGGCTATGCCATGGAAATATCGCGTATTTGAGTCTCCTTCCAAAATGAATTGGGCTTTGGAACGTTGATACCATTTGAGTTCCTCTTCGCGAAGGAGACTCGCCATCTGCGCATTGGACTGATTCTTAAGTTCAATCTCATGCGGAGACATCGGTCTTACCTTAGCAACAGCCTCTAGCTCATCAATAACAGTTGATAAGCGAGCCTTCTCTTTTTTAAGGATGCCAGCCATGTGGGCAGCCTAACCAGAGAGATGTCTACGCATTGCACACACCTTATTATTCCATCTCAAGATTGGAGTGCTACCACCGACCGGTCTCTCACCGTCTTAACCATCTCATGGAACCCTTCTCTATGTAGCCAACCAAGTTCAAATTTGAAATGCCGTTTACAAACAGGTCGGGGATTCCCAGTAGTTAGGAGGATAGGAGCATGGTCAGACAATTTTCAATACGTTCTAGTGCACGGACAGACACCATATGCTATTTATCTTCCCATTCAGTATCCATCAACATGCGATATAGCTTTTCGTATGTGGGTTCAGGCAAGCTGGTCGACCGGACATAAACACCTCTCTTAAGTCAAGGCTATCAATGACAACATTAAACAAGAAAGGCCAATGTCCATCAAAAAGAGCTTTACTTTTCTCATGAGGAAATCTTAGTAAATTGAAATCCCCTCCGATCAAAATCGGGTAGGGATTATATTTAGTAAGATTTACCAACTCACGTAAAAAGTTAGCCTTAAAAGCTTCTTGGGCGGAACCATACACAACAACTAGACTCCAAGTGAAACCGTTAGCTTTATTCTGAATGTCGAGCTTAATGTGATACTCTCCATCAGAACTAGCTAGAACAGTCATAGTGTCTATGCGGACGCCAAGTAAAATGCCCCCAGACCTACCATGAGGCGGGCGAGAAAACCACTGAAAGTTAATCCCGCCTGATAAACGGTCGAGGAAACTCGGTGAGAAATTCCGCCTACCCGTCTCTGATATGGCAATAAAATCTAAATCACAATCTCTACAACCATCGGCAATGTGAGAATGCTTAGCCAAGTCACCAAGACCTCTGCTATTCCGAAACATGCCATTCATTGAGAAACTATTTTAGATTTAATACTCTGACCATACCGACGAGACCTCTTTCCAGCCGATGACCGAGAACCTCATGTTGAAGCTTTTAAATCATAAACTGAACTAAGCTCCGAGTTTTCTAAGTCGACTTCTAAAATATTACCAATGATAGCCGAGAGAAGATGACCATCTAGGATGTCATCCTCTTCATCATCGTCTATCATGGAAGTTTCAAGCCCAGTGGAGTCATTCGGAACAACCGTTAAACGGTCAAGCTCCGTCTGTCTCAACACATTAGCCAAAACCGAGATCTCATCAGACCGAGTACCCAAACGAGACCCGTAGACTACTCAAATTCGAAGAAATACGTGAATCTGAAAAACAAGTAAATGACTTGGATGATTGTTTAGTACCAGCCATGTCGAGGTTCTTCTCCGCCTTGCGTCACATGGCTCTCTGCATGACATCCTCATCTGTCGCCCCCGATCCATCCTCCGCAAGCGCGTACCTCCCACTCCGCCTCACCGTCGGCTGAACGACAGGAGAGGAGGGACATCGGGAGGAGGCTGCTGCAAGGTGGAGACCGGCGATGGTGAAGTCGAACAAGGTGAAGAACCCGTCGAAGCAGGAGTAGAGTCCGACGATACAGGGGTAGAAGGCGGTGTAGCCCCCTATACCGAACCAGACCGTGGCGAGCCCCCCTTGCTGCTTGCGCGGAGGCAGCTCCTTGTGACGGTAAAGCACACGTCCGTTGGGAACCCCAAGAGGAAGGTATGATGAGTACAGCAGCGAGTTTTACCTCAGTAAAAAACCAAGGTTTATCGAACCAGTAGGAGATGAAGGCCACGTGAAGGTTGTTGGTGGAGGAGTGTAGTGCGGCGCAACGCCAGTGATTCCGGCGCCAACGTGGAACCTGCACAACACAATCAAACTACTTTGTCCCAACTTAACAGTGAGGTTGTCAATCTCACCGGCTTGATGAAAACAAAGGATTAAACGTATGGTGTGGAGAATTATGTTTGCTTGCAGAAAACAACACAGAACAATGATTGCAGTAGATTGTATTTCAGATGTGAAAGAATTGACCGGGGTCCACAGTTCACTAGTGGTGTCTCTCCAATAAGATAAATAGCATGTTGGGTGAACAAATTACAGTTGGGCAATTGACAAATAGAGATGCATATACATATCATGATGACTACTATGAGATTTACTTAGGGCATTACGACAAAGAACATAGACCGCCATCCAACATGCATCTATGCCTAAAAAGTCCACCTTCAGGTTAGCATCCGCACCCCTTCCAGGTATTAAGTTGCAAACAACGGACAATTGCATTAAGTACCGTGCGTAATGTAAACAATACAAATATCCTTAGACAAAGCATTGATGTTTTATCCCTAGTGGCAACGAGCACATCCACAACCTTAGGGGTTGCTGTCACTCCCCGCATTCAATGGAGACATGAACCCACTATCTAGCATAAGTACTCCCTCTTGGAGTCACAAATATCAACTTGGCCAGAGCCTCTACTAGCAACGGAGAGCATGCAAGAACATAAATAACACATATGATAGATCAATAATCAACTTGACATAGTATTCCATATTCATCGGATCCCAACAAACACAACATGTAGCATTATAAATAGATGATCCTGATCATGATACAGCTCACAAGATCTAAACATGATAGCACAAGAGGAGAAGACAACCATCTAGCTACTGCTATGGACCCGTAGTTCAAGGATGAACTACTCACACATCAGTCCGGAGGCGGGCATGGTAATGTAGAGCTCTCCGGTGATGATTCCCCTCTCCGGCAGGGTGCCGGAGGCGATCTTCTGAACCCTCCGAGATGGGGTTGACGGAGGCGGCGTCTCTGGAACTTTTCTCGTATCGTGGCTCTCGGTACTAGGGTTTTCGTGACGGAAGGAATAAATAGGCGAATGGGCAGCGTCGGGGGGCGCCTAAGGGGCCCACCCCATAGGCCGGCGCGGCCAGGGGCCCCACCGCGCCGCCATGTGGGGTGGCCGCCTCGTGGCCCCTCTCCGTCTCCTCTTCGGTGTTCTGGAAGCCTCCGTGGAAAATAAGACCGTAGGATTTTGTTTCGTCCAATTCCGAGAATATTCGTAAACTAACTTTTCTAAAATCAAAAACAGCAGAAAACAGGAACTGGCACTGTGGCATCTTGTTAATAGGTTAGTCCCGGAAAATGCATAAAAACATTATAAAGTATGACTAAAACATGTTGGTATTGTCATAAAACTAGCATGGAACATAAGAAATTATAGATACGTTAGAGACGTATCAAGCATCCCCAAGCATAGTTCCTACTCGCCCTCGAGTAGGTAAATGATAAAAACAATAATTTATGTAGTGACATGCTACCAACATAATCTTGATCAATACTATTGTAAAGCATATGAGATGAATGAAGTGACTCAAAGCAATGGTTTATAGTTTGCTAACAAAAAGATAATGACTAAACAACTGAATCATATAGCAAAAACTTTTCATGAATAGTACTTTCAAGACAAATATCAAAA